>NC_056731.1:939208381-939363188 GCF_019279795.1 Protopterus annectens | reverse complement strand
ATTCTTCAATTGGGGGAACCTGATCCTGAGGTTATTTCTCAAGACCCCAAAGGAGTTAAGGCCACTGTTACTAAAAATCCTCTTTCTTCTGACAGGAAATCTAGGAACCTGGATAGATGGGGTAGAAAAGTTTATAACTCTGCCACTCTTGCTATTAGGTCTAGTAATTCTTTTTCATATGCTGAAATTCCAGCAGCACACCTTAGAGGCTATTAAGTCTAGGATAGCAAGTGTGCCTCTTTTGGCAGAGAGTAAGGGAATGCAGGATTTGTTGAATTTTTCCATTCTTGTTGGTAAATATTCTTTACATTGTGGTTTTAACATTCTTGTAGCCTCCTGCAGGGCTACAGCTACTGAATCTGTTATTAGAAAGCACGCTTGGCTCAGGGAACAGCCCCTTCCAGAGTCTGTCAAGTTTAAGCTGTTGGATGTCCCTTTGCATAAGGACAGTCTCTTTTTATGGCAGCAAAGCAGAGGAAGTGCTCAAGAAGATGGAGGATAAGGCCAAATCTATGCAAACTGTTAAGGATTTTCTGCAAGTTCAACCTCCTCGCTATAGCAGGCATTACCCTTCTAAGAGTTGGACATTTCCTGATACCAGCAGACAGAACCATTCAAGAACTAGAGGTTCCATATCTTGTAGGGGGCAGGCGTCTACCCCTCAAAGGTCTAAGCGTTGGCAGGCTTCCATTTCCAAGGCGGGAAGTTCTAAGCCTGCATCTCAGTCAAAACACACTCAGTGACTTTATCCAACTTCTGCCTGCTGTTGCCTGCCTGGTGAGTCCTTTAGGGGGAAGGTTGGCCCTTTTTTCAAATGTCTGGGCCACTATGTCGGATGACAGATAGGTACTCAGAACTGTATCCCTAGGCCACAAGTTTGTATCTTTAGGCCACAAGTTTTCTTTCCACACCTTTCCAGTTCCCAAAGGATTCCCGGACGCTCCTCCAAACCAAAGGGCACAAGTAGAAAGACATATTTTGTCTGTTTCTTTTGGGAGCAATAGCATTGGTTCTTGCTCAGCAAGTAGGCCATTGTTTCTATTCGACTTTTCCTAGTTCCAAAAAAAAAAAAAGGCACCTGGCGTCCTATCCTAGATCTGTCCATTCTGAACTCTTTTTCTTGGTAATTCCAATGTTCAAAATGCTCACTCTGCATTAGTTGCTGCCATTGTTAGAAAAGGATTCCTGGCTGGTAATTTTGGATCTGAAAAAAGCTTATCTGCACATCCCTATCAGGGAAAGTTGCAGGAAATACCTTCGTTTCAGAGTGGGCAAGCAACATTATGAATTCTCTGTGTTGCCCTTTGGCTTATCTCCTGCTCCCAGAGTTTTACTAAGTGCCTGGCTCCAGTCATTGCTTTATGCAGGTAGAAGAAAATTCATATTTATCGCTATTTTGACAACTGTCTGATTCAAGCAAATTCTCGGGAACAGCTGTTAAAGGATCTAAAATTTGTAAAGACTCTTCTGTCTTCCCTGGGTTGCAATGTAAATGAGGAAAAATCAAAAATGGTGTCATCCAAGGAGATAACATTCCTGGGAGCGAGTCTGAACACAGCCGCCCACATGATACATCTCACCCAGGAGAAGCAGACAACTCTCTGTTTACTTCAAGGATTTGGCAAGCCTGTCCCAGATCCCTGCAAGGAATTGCCTGCAAGCACTGGGATACATGGCCTCTTGCATTCTCATGATTCCATATGCAAGACTGCATACGAGGAAATTGCAAGGGTACCTCAAGAACATTTGGTGTAAACACACACAGACGTGGATATGATCATTCCTCTGCTTCCATGTCTGCAGACAGAGTTTCTATGGCGGGCAACAGCCTGTCTACAAAACAAAGGTATGCCTTTTCGCCCACCTCCTGCCACTCAAGTTCTTACCACAGATGCATCGGACTATGCGTGTGGAGCATACCTGGATGGCAGATGCATACAGGGATGTTGGAATGCCCAGCAGATGCACCTGCTCATAAATCTAAAGGAGTTGATAGCTGTTCAGCATGCCTTGCTAGCTTTCAAGCATCTTTTTTATCCAGGGACCCTGCTTGTCAGGACAGACCACCACAGTCGTGGTACATCAGCAAGCAGGGAGCGACTCTTTCTTACCTCCTGTGTAGGCAGAGCATGAATCTTTTGTCCATAGCAGCATCCCTGGGCCTGCATCTCTTAGCTCAATTTCTTCCAGGAAGGCCCAATGTTTTGGCAGACCGGTTGAGCAGACAAACCCTGGATCCTCACGAGTGGCAGTTGAACAGAGCAGTCTTTTACGGCATCATTCAGTGTTTGGGCACACCGCAGGTTGATCTTTTCTCCTCCCCAGACAACCATCTTCTACCTCTACATCACAGCAGAGCTTGGAGAGTGGATCCTCTGTACTTCCTTGGACGCTGCTGTCAGTTTATGCCTTCCCTACTCTTCTTCCCAGAGTATTACTAAAGATCAGGAATGTATGACCAAGGACTATTCTCATAGCTCCGGACTGCCCCAGAGAACATTGGTATCCACTTCTTTGCAGTCTCTCCCACCTTCCTCCTTGGCATCTTCCTCTCACGCCAGATCTTTTGGTTAAGGAAGGGGGAAACCTTCTACATCCTTCTCTTCAGTCTCTACATTTGGCAGCATGGCTTATTGTATGACTCCTCCCTTTTCTTCCCTTTCCCAGCAGGTGGTTGACGTGCTGAAGGGAGGCCAGGAGGCCTAGCACTAGGAAGTCCTACACTGGCAGATGGGAAAGATTCTCTCATTGGATGCAGGCTAGAGGGTTATCTTTTCAGTCTACCCTTACTCTGATCCTGGAATACCTGGCTGATGTGCTTCAGGGTGGTCTTTCTTTTTCCTCTGTCAAGAGCCATTCTTCAGCCATTTCTGCTCATTTTTCTTTTGAACAACCCATTGTTTCTCATCCCTTGATGAAAATGTTTCTCAGAGGTGCTTGCAACTAGAAACCTCCCAGAAGGGCACCTACTCCAGCCTGGGATCTTAATTTTGTATTAGAGAATCTCACTCTTCCTCTTTTTGAGCCAGCTGCCAATGCAGATTTAAATTTTCTCTCTTGGAAGACTGCCTTCCTCTTGGTTATAACTTCAGCAAGGAGGGTTTCGGAGCTGCAAGCTTTGATGGCTGTGGAGCTCTCATTTTCCATGCATATAGGGTCTCTCTAAGAACAAACTCCTCCTTTATGCCTAAGGTGGCTTCTAGCCTGACTCTTAATCAGTCCATACACCTTCCTACCTTCTTTCTTAATCCTTGAAATAGAGGTGAAAGGATCCTACGTTCTCTTGATGTGCACAGACCGATCAGGTTTTACCTAGACAGGACTATGGACCTTCGGAAATCAGCACGGTTACTGGTCAGATGTTCGTGTTTAACTGTTGCAGTCATCACATTTGGGTTATCTGCTTGCAGTAGCCCTCAGTCGGCCTGATTATCAAAGTCTTGGGTCCTGCGTCAGTTGCTGTCTCATCTTTCGTGATGTCAGGTAGTCAGGGATATAAAGCATGTAGCAGATGCCATTACATCAGTCTTTCTTGCCGTGCAGTGCCCGAAGCAGTTCGCAAGTGCTGATCGTCTGACTCCTCCTGAAATTTTCGTTTTCGAGTTTCAGAACCGAAGTCTTCAACTAAAGCTAAGTACTGCATTGTGGAAACCTTTTCTTGCTCTAAACCGATGTCAATAAAAGTCAATAATTTGTATTTCTTTTGGAAAGCAAATATCTCAAAGATTTTCATTCGTACTGTATTCTTTGCCTAGTCCCTGACCACGACGTACCTCGGTTTTGTACCTTATTTAAACAGCTAACTATTCATCGTTGGTATATTTACACTTCTAAATGTTTTGGTACTCTGTTCAATTATCCAGATATGTCTTCGGTAAGCCACCCGACTACCAACATTCCGGAAAAAACGCAAAGATAAAGACAGACACTACCTAGGTCCAAAGCTGCCGACAATGCTTTTCCTAAGCTAGTTGCCATTTCATCGGTACTCAGTGAGGCACTTTTGCAGTCTCTGATACCAGCTACTTCAGATTCGCAGGCCTCTACTGAGACCCATTTGGAGTCCGGCATGCCGCGAGATGCTTCAACTGTGGAACCTGCGGATGTCTCTATCTTGGATGGGTCCAGAGCCGCTGTGCAGGCACTGGTTTCTGAGGGTGTATTTAGGCCTGTTGACTTGCATATTAAACTGCCATCTTCTTCAATGCCTAAAACTCAAACCATGCCTAGAAAACAGATGCCCAGACAGCATGGTCAGGCCTCTATGCCTAAAAAACAAATAAGAATGGCTGAAGACCTTATTACTTTAATCAGGGGAAGCCAGCCTTCCCCCTCTAATAGACCTAGGACTGAATTTACTTCTGATCAGGATTCTGAAATTTTTTTCCTCTGATGACCAGGATTTACCCTTATCTACTTATGAGGATTCTGATGGAGAGGAATCTATTTCTTCTGCCCCCCCCCCCCCAAAAGAGGATTTCTCTTTTGGTGAAATCTTACATACTCTTGGGGAGCATTTTCGCTGGGAAAGCCAGGATTACTCCAATTCTAAAAAGAGGCTTTGAGATTATTTAATTCTGCCCCAACGCAGGGCTTTAGCTATCCCTCCTGTACTAGTTATTGTTGGTGCCTTTTCAGAATCTAGCTTGGCCCCTGACTCAATACCTCCTGCTCCTAGAAAACTTGATAGATATTGCAGGGTTCCTGATTCTCAAGTTCCTTTTCAAAAATCTTACTGCAGATCCTGAGACCATTTTACAGGGACCCAAGAGCATTAAGACTACTACTGCCAAAAATCCTCCCCCCTCTGAGAGATTCCAGGGCGCTGGATAGATGGGGTAAGAACAGATACACTTCTGCAACCTTGGCCACTAGGGCCTCAAACTGCTAGTTACATATGTTAGAGTATCAGCAGCATATTATTGGATTGCTTAAACAGAAAATGATGCTGATTCCTGACTGCTGAAAATAAGGATTTACAGGATTTAATGCAGTCTACTGAACAAGTTGGAAAACATATTTTGCAATGTGGTTTTGATTCACTAGAGAGGCATCTTGTAGGACTGCTGTCATTGGGTCTGTACTTAGAAGGCATGCTTGGCTTAAGGAGCAATCTTTGCCAGATCATGTTAAAGCTAAATTGCTGGATGCTCCCTTAAATCAGGACCGCCTGTTTGGCAACAAAGCAGAAGTACTACTTAAAAGATGGAGGAGAAAGCTAAATCTATGCAAACTGTTAAAGATTTCCTACAAGTACAGCCTCCAAGATTTAGTAGGCATTGGCCCACTAAGAATTGGTCCTTTCCTGCCTCTTCCAGGCCTTCGGTCCAAACCCAGAACCAGCAGAACAACCAGGCTACAGTCCCAGGGTACGCACAGGACTAAGCAGTGGGGGTCTCCCACTTCCACATCAGGGAGTAGTAAGATTCCCCCCTATGGTAAGCTGTCTCAATTACTTAACTTTAAAACTTCCAAGCATTTCTCAACTGACTGCTCCTTTAGGGGGAAAGATTGCTCTGCAGGCAAAAAACTGGGAACTCATTACCCAGAACAAATGGGTTTTAAATAGTTTCCCAAGGGTACATATTTCACTTCCACATGTTACCAACTCCAAATGGTTGGCCAGATCTACCCCTAAATCAGTGGGCAGAGGCTCAAAAGCAAGTACTCTCTCTTAAGCAGAAGGGCTATTCTAACTGTACCAGAATAGGAAAAGGGACAAGGTTTCTACTCAAGACTTCCTGGTACCCAGAAAAGACAACTCATGGCATCTTATCCTGGACCTTTCTATCCTAAACACCTTTTTGGTGATCCCAAAATTCAAGACAACTCTTCACCGGTTGCTTCCTATGCTAGGCAAGGATGTCTGGTTGGCAACACTGGATTTAAAGGAAGCCTACCTGCACATCCCAGTCAGGGAATCTTGCAGAAGATACCTGCGCTTCAAAGCAGGCTACATGCACAGTTCTCTGCACTGCCCTTTGGCTTATCTACTGCACCCAGGATATTCACAAAGTGTCTAGCACCAAGTCATTGCATTTTGCAGGCAAAGAAATATTCAAATATACCCATACCTGGACGATTGTCTAATTCAGGCAGAAAGCCAGGACATACTTTTGAATCCTCTGGCATTTGTAAAAAAAAAAAAGGTGCTAACTTGTCTGGGGTACACAATAAACTAAAAGAAATCGCATCTTGTACCCTGTCATATGAGGAAACTACAATGGTATCTAAAAAGCCTATGGTGTCAACATTCCCAGGATCTAGAAGCAATGATTCCTATCATACCTTGCCTACAGTTTTCCTTTGGTGGACAGAGGCCTGCTACCAAAACAAGGGACTACCATTCATTCTACCCCCCTGCCTCCCAAACCCTAACAGACTCCTCAGACTATGCATGGGGGGCTCACCTGGCAGGGAAGTGTATTCAGGGCAACTGGAACCCAAGTCAAATGCACGTGCATATCAATCAAAAAAAGTTAGCTGTACAGAATGCTCGGACAGCCTTCAAGGACCACATTCTTCCAGGACAATTAATGGTAAAATGGACAACACCTCTGTTATGTGGCACATAAACAAGCAGGAGGGTACCCATTCATAGCCCCTTTGCAGATTAGCCATGGGTCTGTGGAACACAGCCTTGAGCTACCACGTTCATCTGCAGGCTCAACTCCTGCCAGAAAAACTAAATACACTGACAGATGAACTAAGCAGAAATCTCATGGACCCACACGAGTGGAAACTGGAGCCAAAGACTTTCAACATGTTAATAAACAAATGGGGGAGCCCAGATATAGACCTGTTTGCCTCCCCCCAGAACTACCAATTGGACAAATTCTGCACAAGGACTCCCCACAAACAAGCTTGAAAAGTGAATGCCCTGGTTTTCAGCTGGAAAAATCTGTCAGTTTATGCCTTTCCTTCTCTGCCTTCTCCTCTCCAAAGTACTACTAAAGGTCAAACAGGACAAACCAGGGACAATACTGATTGCACCAGACTGGCCACGCCAACACTGGTACCCCCTCTTGCACCGTGGGTCACTGCTGGCTCCATGGCACGTGCCTCAGACCCCTACCCTGCTGTCGCAGCAGGAGGGCCAGATTCTGCATCCTCAGCTTCAAACCCTGAACCTGGCAGCCTGGCTAAAATCCTAGTCTCTCCATTACCCTCTCTTAGTAAACAAGTGTTGGATGTCATTTTGGAGGCAAGGAGACCTAGTGCTAGAAAATCTTGTGCTGATAAATGGAAAAGATTCTGATGTTCTTCATCTCACATTGCTGCAGTCCTTACACTTGGGTAGTCCGCTGTCCCTCGGCCCAATATCAAAGTATAAGGCTGACGTCGGTCAAGGCGCATTTGACTGACATCAGGGCGTCAGGGTACAAATGCGCATGACCCGGCCATATCCTCAGTCTTTTGCCGCATGGTCCGATGCAGAAGCAGCGTTGCAAGTGCGTTGGCGTTCTGAAATTTTTCGAATTGAGTTTCAGACAGAGTCAAAGTTGGCTAAGTACCCGTTGGGGAATATTTTAGTTTTTCTTGCCTCAGTGGTTTACCGGATGTCAGAATAAGTGAATAACTGTATTTCTTGTGGGAAACAGATACCGCGATAGAGATTATCATACTTTGTGTATTCCTTGTTTAGGGCCTGAGCACGACGTTGTTGTGTCGCTCTTGTGCTAGATTCAATAATAAGCACTATAAAGAGAAGGTTAGATTGTGCCAGGTTAGTCTTCGAAGCGGTGTAATAATAAAATGCCGCCGGATGCTCCGGCCCGCTTCTTCGAAGAAGCAAGGACAAAGCTGCTAAGCCTAGGCTAGAAGAACCGTCCGTTCCGGACGCCGGTTCTTTAGAGGTGTCGGTGGAGCCGGTGGTTCCGCCGGAGGTTTCTTTGGAGTCCCAGGGAGAGACTTTGTTATTGCAGGATGTGGCCTCTCAGGAGGCAGGTCAGGCCGAAGGGGCTTCTCAGGTTACTGTACTCCCCTCCCTTCCTAGGGTGGTTAGGCCCTCTCCTTCTGTTTCCAAGGCTTCTCCCAGAGGCAGGCCAGGTTTAGCTTCAGTTGGTGTCACCCCTAGTTCTTCAGGAACTGTGCCCAAGAAGCATATGCTTAAAATGGCAGAAGATTTGATTACTTTGATTAGAGGTTCTTTGCCCCTCCTGATAAGAGACCAAGGGTGGAACCTGAGCTAGGAGTTTTGAGCAGGCTTCGGATGTTTCAGAGTCTTCGGCTGAAGACTTGCAGGAGTATTCTCCTTATTCTGATTCTGATGTGGATGATTCTACTCCTTCTGCTTCTCCTCCTGAGGATTTTTCTTTTCAGAGACTCTTCATTCCATGAGGGAGCATTTTAAGTGGGAAGGTCAGGACTCTCTGATTCCAGGAAAAGGCTTAGGGAATTTTGTTTTACCCCAGCATAGGCCTTTGGCTATTCCTCCTGTTCTGGATGTGGTGGAAGATGTTTTTGCAGAGGCTTCTCTTAATCCTGATTCTTTGCCTCCTGCTCCTGTTAAACCGGATAGGTATTACAGGGTGCCTGAAGCTCATAAGTATCTTTTTAAGAGTCCTAGGGCAGACCCAGAAACTGTTAGTCAGGGGCCTAAAGGTGTTAAGGCTTCTGTTGTCAAAAATCCGGTTCCTCCAGATAGAGGCCAGGGCTTTGGATAGATGGGGAAAGAAAGTTTATACTTCTTCCACCCTAGCTATGAGGGCTTTGAATTGCCAGATGTTCTTCATCTCACATTGCTGCAGTCCTAACACTTGGGTAGTCCGCTGTCCCTCGGTCGGCCCGAATATCAGAGTATAAGGCTGACGTCGGTCAAGGCGCATTTGACTGACATCAGAACGTCAGGGTACAAATGCGCATGACCGACGCCATATCCTCAGTCTTTTTTGCCGCATGGTCCGATGCAGAAGCAGTGTTGCAAGTGCCGTTCGGCGTTCTGAAATTTTTCGAATTCGGAGTTTCAGACCGAAGTCAGAGTTGGTTAAGTACCCGTTGGGAATATTTTGTTTTTCTTGCCTCAGTGGTTTACTGGATGTCAGAAAAAGTGAATAACTGTATTTCTTGTGGGAAGCAGATACCGCATAGGGATTACCATAATTTGTGTATACCTTGTTTGGGACCTGAGCACGTTGTTGGTGTCGCTTTTGTGCTAGGTTCAAAACGCACTATAAAGCGAAGGTTAGATTGTGCCAGGTTGGTCTTTGGGAAGCGGTGCAATTACAATATGCCGTCGGATGCTCCGGCCCGCTTCCTCAAAGAAGCGCAAGGACAAGGCAGTTAAACCTAGGTTAGAGGAGTCGTCCGAACTGGGCCGGTTCTTTAGAGGCGTCAGTGGAACCGGTGGTCCCGACGAGGCCTCTCTGGAGTCCCAGGGAGAAACTTTGATTTTACAGGATGTGGCCTCCCAGGAGGCAGGTCAGGCTGTAGGGCTTCTCAGATAACTGTACTCCCTCCCTTCCTAAGGGGTCTAGGCCCTCTTTCTGCTTCCAAGGCTTCTCCTAGAGGCAGGTCTAGTTTAGCTTCTGTGGGTGTCACTCCTAGTTCTTCAGGTTCTGTGCCCAAGAAGCACATGCTTAAAATGGCAGAAGATTTAATTACTTTAATTAGAGGCTCTATGCCCCTCCTGATAAGAGGCCTAGGATGGAACCAGTGTTGGGGATTATGAGCAGGCTTCGGATGTGTCTGAGTCTTGACTGAAGACTTGCAGGAGTATTCTCATTATTCTGATTCTGATGTGGATGATTCTACTCCTTCTGCTTCTCCTCCTGAGGATTTTTCTTTTTCAGGGACCCTTCACTCCATGAGAGAGCATTTTAAATGGGAAGGTCAGGACTTCTCTGATTCCAGGAAAAGGCTTAGGGAATTTTTGTTTTTACCCAGCATAGGCCTTTGGCTATACCTCCTGTTCTGAATGTGGTGGAAGATGTGTTTGCAGAGGCTTCTCTTAATCCTGATTCTTTGCCTCCTGCTCCTGTTAAACCAGATAGGTATTACAGGGTGCCTGAAGCTCATAAGTATCTTTTTAAGAGTCCTAGGGCAGACCCAGAAACTGTTAGCCAGGTGCCTAATTGTGTTAAGGCTTCTGTTGTCAAGAATCCGGTTCCTGCAGATAAAGAGGCCAGGGCCTTGGATAGATGGGGAAAGAAAGTTTATACTTCTTCCACTCTTGCCATGAGAGCTTTGAATTGCCAGTTTCACATGTTGAAATATGAAAATTATCTCCTTTCACAGTTGAAGTCTAAGGTTGATGCTCTGGCGGAAGGTATTGATTGTAAAGAGTTACAAGATTTAGTGCATGTTTCTGAACAGGTGGGTAAGCATTCTTTGCAATGTGGTTTTGATGCTGTACAGGCCTCGTCTAGGGTGGCTGCCACTGGGTCAGTTCTTCAGGCATGCCTGGCTGAGGGATCAAAATTTATCTGACCATGTTAAAACTAGGATTTTGGATGCCCTTTTGCAATCTGATGTCTTGTTTGGTTCTCCTGTTGAGGCAGTTTTAAAGAAAATGGAAGACAAGGCTAAGTCTATGCAGACTGTTAAAGATTTTTTGCAGGTTCAGCCTCCTAAGTTTAGTAGAAATTGGCCTACTAAAGGGTGGACGTATCCTTCTTATGATTCCCAGTCTAGGGGTAGATCTAGATGTGGCAGGGGCAGAGGTCAGGGCTCTTTCAGGCCTAGAACAGGGAGTTCTCCTGCACAGTCTTCGGGTGAGGGCAGGGGTCAGTCCTTTCGTAAACAGACACAATGACCTACCTTTTCAGCTGCCAGAACCTTCTCGCCTGGCAGCACCTTTGGGAGGAAGGTTGGCACTTTTCAAAGAAAATTGGAGTTTGATTACCCAAGACAGATGGGTATTGGATATCATACATCACGGTTACAGGTTTTATTTCCATACCTTGCCTCCTTTCAAAGGCATGCCAGACATTCCTCCTCAACAAAGAATAGAGGCTCACAAGCAAATTTCTCTGTTACTCCAAATAGGGGCCATACAGCCGGTCCTATGCCAGAAAGAGGCCTAGGATTTTATTCTCGCCTGTTCCTTGTACCAAAAAGGGGAACACGTGGAGACCAATTTTGGATTTATCTATCCTCAACACTTATCTGGACATTCCCAAGTTCAAAATGTTGGCGTTAGAACAGCTTTTACCTCTGCTGGGCAAGGATCACTGGATGGTAACTTTGGATCTCAAGGAGGCTTACCTTCATGTGCCTATCAGGCTAAGTTGCAGGAAGTATCTGCGTTTTAGGACTGGGAATTCTCACTATCAGTTCTCTGCATTGCCCTTTGGCTTATCTACTGCGCCCAGAGTATTTCGAAAGTTCTGGCTCCAGTGATAGCTTTCTTCAGGCTGAAAGGAATACAAATCTATCCTTATTTGGACGATTGCCTGATTCTGGCTCAAGGAAGGACGAGCTTCTTCGTCATTTGGAATATGTGATAGCAGTGCTAAGATGCCTGGGGTATTCTGTGAACGAAATAAAGTCCAGTCTAGTACCCTCTCAAGACATGTGCTTTCTGGGTGTAAGACTGAATACAGCATCCCAGATGGCCTTTCTAAGCCCGGACAAACAAAAGAATGTTTCCCTTTACTTCCATCATCTATCTCTTCAGTCCGGGCTGACTGCAAGGACAGTCCTTCAAGCCTTAGGGTTCATGGCATCTTGTATTCTGGTGCTTCCCAATGCCAAACTGCATATGAGGAAGTTGCAATGGTATCTCAAAATGTATGGACACAGCACTGCCAGGATCTGGACACTGTCATTCCAATAATACCTTGCATTCAAAAGGAATTTTTGTGGTGGGCTCAGGAATGTCACCTAAACAAGGGACTCTCTGTGACCCGTCCAGAGGCGAGTCAAATTTTAACGACAGATGCCTCGGACAAAGCTTGGGAGCTCATCTAAACGGAAAGTGGATACAAGACAAGTGGCCTGTCAGACTACAGCATCTACCTATCAACTTGAAGGAGATGTTAGCAGTCCAGTTTGCATTAATAGCTTTCAAGGATTTACTTCTTCCAGGGCAGGTGTTGATTCTAACAGACAACACAACTGTCATGTGGTACATCAACAAGCAAGGGGAACACATTCTTATCCTCTATGCAGGCAAGCAATGATTTTGTGGGAGACTGCTCTCAGTTTACAACTAAGTCTTCAGGCAAGGTTTCTGCCGAGCACAGAACTCCTTAGCAGATGTGTTAAGCAGACAAATCATGGATCCCCACGAGTGGAAACTGGATCTTCATGTATTTCAGAAATTGACAGTGTCCTGGGGAACTCCAGACATAGATCTGTTCGCTTCTCCACTAAACCACCAGCTGCCAAAGTTTTGCACAAAGAGGTTTCATCCCACAGCTTGGAAAGTGGATGCTCTTTCTTTCAGTTGGAAAAATCTTCATGTGTATGCCTTTCCACCTCTGCCTCTCCTCCCAAAGGTACTTCTGAAGGTCAGCCAGGACAAGCCAAGGATGATTTTGATAGCTCCAGATTGGCCTCAACAGCACTGGTACCCATTACTGAGAAGTCTAGTACGGAAGCCTCCATGGCCTTTGCCTTTGATTCCACATCTGTTGTCCCAGGAGGACAGTCATTTGCTCAATGTCAAACTTCACTCTCTTCACCTAACAGCCTGGCATATTCTGTTTTAAACCATAGAGGGTCTCAACTTCCACAACAAGTTTTGAATGTGATTTTGGAAGCTAGAAGGCCTAGTACAAGGAAAGTGTACGCAGATAAATGGAAGAGATTTTTGTTTTGGAGTGCAGCTAAGGATTTGGATGTTTCTGAGCCTGATTTAAGTGTGGCTCTTCAATATCTTACTGAGTTGTTAGACAAAGGTTTGTCCTTCTCTTCTATTAAGATTCATGCTGCAGCAATTTCAGCTCACTACGACTGTGACCCACCATTGTTTTCTCATCCTTTCTTCAAGCAATTTCTTAGAGAGGCAAAGAATTTAAGACCCCCACAAGGGCTCCTACTCCTGCTTGGGATCTCAATTTTGTGTTGGAGAAACTCACTCTACAACCTTTTGAGCCTGCAGCTACTGCTGAGTTGAAATATTTGTCATGGAAGACTGCTTTTTGTTGGCCATTACCTCTGCAAGAAGGGTTTCTGAATTGCAGGCCCTTATGGCAGTTGAGCCTTTCTTAATTTTCCATAAGGATAGGGTATCTTTACGTACTAATCCTTCCTTTATGCCTAAAGTGGTTTCTAGTGTGGCTTTAAACCAAACTATTCATTTGCCTACTTTTTATGCAAATCCCCAAAATAAAGGGGAAAAGATTTTGCACACTTTAGATGTACACAGGCAGTTGATATTATTTGGACAGAACTAAGGGGTTCAGACAATCTCAGCAGTTATTAGTTTCTTTTGCTTTGTGCTCTCAGGGCAAGCCCGTGTCAAAACAAACTATTTCTAAGTGGATTGGATTTTGCATTGCTTTCTGTTATTCCCATCATGGCAAAGAGATTCCAGCTGGGATTAGGCCTCATTCCACTAGGGCTACTGCCACTTCAACAGCTTTCTTGAGGGGTGGCAACTAAGGATATTTTGGAGGCAGCCACTTGGAGTTCAGTGCATACCTTCTCTAGGCATTACCACCTTCCATTGTACTCTAAATCCAGGGCTGGTTTTGCCACTGCTGTGTTGCAGGGCATTTTGGCAGCTCCTGCTTCATTATAGTTTAGCCATCCTCCCTTACCTCTGCTTTGGGATTCTACCCAAGTGTTAGGACTGCAGCAATGTGAGATGAAGAACATAGTACAGTTTTGTACCTACCATAAATGTAGATGTTCGAAGATCCACATTGCTGCAGTCCAATTTACCCTCCCTCCCTCCTTCCCCTCTGTAGTTTGAGGTGGTTGTGTGGGTTGGGCTATCCATCTGAGGTATATTGTGTATATTGTATATATTGTATATATTGTACATATTTTTGGTGTTAGGCTGGTTGGTTGTGTAGTTGTTGTCTATGGGTTTTGACCTTTCTTTTTAGGGTCTTCTGACATCTGGGGCAAGAAAAGACTGAGGATATGGCGTCGGTCATGCGCATTTGTACCCTGACGTTCTGATGTCAGTCAAATGCGCCTTGACCGACGTCAGCCTTATACTCTGATATTCGGGCCGACCGAGGGACAGCGGACTACCCAAGTGTTAGGACTGCAGCAATGTGGATCTTCGAACATCTACATTTATGGTAGGTACAAAACTGTACTTTTCACATGTTGAAATACCAAAACTATCTCCTTTCACAATTGAAGTCTAAGGTAGATGCTCTGGCGGAAGGTATTGAGTGTAAAGAGTTACAAGATTTAGTACATGTTTCTGAACAGGTGGGTAAGCATTCTTTGCAATGTGGTTTTGATGCTGTACAGGCCTAGTCTAGGGTGGCTGCCACTGGGTCAGTTCTTCGCAGGCACGCCTGGCTCAGGGATCAGAATTTATCTGACCGTGTTAAGACAAGGATTTTAGATGCTCCTTTACAATCTGATGTGTTTGGTTCTCCTGTTGAGGCAGTCTTAAAGAAAATGGAAGACGAGGCTAAGTCTATGCAGACTGTTAAAGATTTTTTGCAGGTTCAGCCTCCAAAGTTTAGTAGAAATTGGCCTACCAAGGGGTGGACGTATCCTTCTTATGATTCCCAGTCTAGGGGTAGGTCTAGACGTGGTAGGGGCAGAGCTCAGGGCTCTTTCAGGCCTAGAACAGGGAGTTCACCTGCACAGTCTTCGGGTGAGGGCAGGGGTCAGTCCTTTCGTAAACAGACCCAATGACCTACCTTTTCAGCTGCCAGAGCCTTCTCATCTGGCAGCACCTTTGGGAGGAAGGTTGGCACTTTTCAAGGAAAATTGGAGTTTGATTACCCAAGACAGATGGGTATTGGATATCATACACCACGGTTACAGGTTTTATTTCCATACCTTGCCTCCTTTCAAAGGCATGCCAGACGTTCCTCCTCAACAAAGAATAGAGGCTCACAAACAAATTTCTCTGTTCCTTCAAATAGGGGCCATACAGCCGGTTCCTATGCCAGAAAGAGGCCTAGGATTTTATTCTCGCCTGTTCCTTGTACCAAAAAAGGGGAACACGTGGAGACCAATTTTGGATTTATCTATCTTCAACACTTATCTGGACATTCCCAAGTTCAAAATGTTGACGTTACAACAGCTTTTACCTCTGCTGGGCAAAGATCATTGGATGGTAACTTTGGATCTCAAGGAGGCTTACCTTCATGTTCCTATCAGGCTAAGTTGCAGGAAGTATCTGCGTTTTCGAGCTGGGACTTCTCATTATCAGTTCTCTGCATTGCCCTTTGGCTTATCTACTGCACCCAGAGTGTTCACGAAAGTTCTGGCTCCAGTGATAGCTTTCCTCAGGCTAAAAGGAATACAGATCTATCCTTATTTGGACGATTGCCTGATTCTGGCTCAAGGAAGGGACGAGCTTCTTCATCATTTAGAATATGTGATAGCAGTGCTAAGATGCCTGGGGTATTCTGTGAACGAAATAAAGTCCAGTCTAGTACCCTCTCAGGACATGTGCTTTCTGGGTGTAAGACTGAATACAGCATCCCAGATGGCCTTTTGACCCCGGACAAACAAAAGAATCTTTCCCTTTACTTTCATCAATTGTCTCATCAGTCCAGGCTGACTGCAAGGACAGTCCTTCAAGCCTTGGGGTTCATGGCATCTTGTATTCTGGTGCTTCCCAATGCCAAACTGCATATGAGGAAGTTATAATGGTATCTCAAAAATGTATGGACACAGCACTGCCAGGATCTGGACACTGTCATTCAAATAATACCTTGCATTCAAAAGGAATTGATGTGGTGGGCTCAGGAATGTCACATAAACAAGGGACTCTCTGTGACCCGGCCAGAGGCGAGTCAGATTCTAATGACAGATGCCTCAGACAAAGCTTGGGGAGCTCATCTGAATGGAAAGTGGATACAAGACAAGTGGCCTGCCAGACTACAACATCTACATATCAACTTGAAGGAGATGTTAGCAGTCCAGTTTGCATTAATAGCTTTCAAGGATTTACTTCTTCCAGGGCAGGTGTTGATTCTAACAGACAACACAACTGTCATGTGGTACATCAACAAGCAAGGGGAACACATTCTTATCCTCTATGCAGGCAAGCAATGATTTTGTGGGAGACTGCTCTCAGTTTACAGCTAAATCTTCAGGCAAGGTTTCTGCCGGGAGCACAGAACTCCTTAGCAGATGTGTTGAGCAGGCAATTATGGATCCCCACTAGTGGAAATTGGATCCTCATGTATTTCAGAAATTGACAGTGTCATGGGGAACTCCAGACATAGATCTGTTCGCTTCTCCACTAAACCACCAGCTGCCAAGGTTTTGCATGAAAAGGTTTCATCCCACAGCTTGGAAAGTGGATGCTCTTTCTTTCAATTGGAGCAATCTTCATGTGTATGCCTTTCCACTTCTGCCTCTCCTCCCAAAGGTACTACTAAAGGCCAGACAGGACAAGCCAAGGATGATTTTGATAGCTCCAGATTGGCCTCGACAGCATTGGTACCCATTACTGAGAAGCCTGGTACGGAAGCCTCCATGGCCTTTGCCTTCGATTCCACACCTGTTGTCTCAGGAGGACAGTCATTTGCTCAATGTCAAGCTTCACTCTCTTCACCTAACAGCCTGGCATATTCTGTTTTGAACCATAGTGGGTCTCAACTTCCACAGCAAGTTTTGAATGTTATTTTGGAAGCTAGAAGGCCTAGTACAAGGAAAGTGTACGCAGATAAATGGAAGAGATTTTTATTTTGGAGTGCAGCAAAGGATTTGGATGTTTCTGAGCCTAATTTAAGTGTGGCTCTTCAATATCTTACTGAGTTACTGGACAAAGGTTTGTCCTTCTCTTCTATTAAGGTTCATGCTGCAGCAATTTCGCTCACTATGATTGTGACCCACCATTGTTTTCTCATCCTTTGTTCAAGCAATTTCTTAGAGGGGCAAAGAATATAAGACCCCCCAGAGCTCCTACTCCTGCTTGGGACCTCAATTTTGTGTTGGAGAAACTCACTCTACAACCTTTTGAGCCTGCAGCTACTACCGAGTTGAAATATTTATCATGGAAGTCTGCTTGTTCTTGGCCATTACCTCTGCAAGAAGGGTTTCTGAGTTGCAGGCCCTTATGGCGGTTGAGTCTTTCTTAATTTTCCATAAGGATAGGGTATCTTTACTAATCCTTCCTTTATGCCTAAAGTGGTTTCTAGTGTGGCTTTAAACCAAACTATTCATTTGCCTACTTTTTATGCAAATCCCCAAAATAAAGGGAAAAGATTTTGCACACTTTAGATGTACACAGGCAGTTGCGATATTATTTGGACAGAACTAAAGGGTTCAGGCAGTCTCAGCAGTTATTTGTTTCTTTTGCTTTGAGTTCTCAGGGCAAGCCTGTGTCAAAACAAACTATTTCTAAGTGGATTGGGTTTTGCATTGCTTTCTGTTGTTCCCATCATGGCAAGGAGATTCCAGCTGGGATTAGGCCTCATTCCACTAGGGCTACTGCCACTTGACAGCTTTTTGAGGGGTGGCAACTAAGGATATTTTGGAGGCAGCTACTTGGAGTTCAGTGCATACTTTCTCTAGGCATTATCACCTACCACTTTATTCTAAATCTAGGGCTGGTTTTGCCACTGCTGTTTTGCAGGGCATTTTGGCAGCTCCTGCTTCCTTATAGTTTAGCCATCCTCCCTTACCTCTGCTTTGGGATTCTACCCAAGTGTAAGGACTGCAGCAATGTGAGATGAAGAACATAGTACAGTTTTGTACCTACCATAAATGTAGATGTTCAAGATCCACATTGCTGCAGTCCAACCCTCCCTCCTTCCCTCTGTAGTTAGAGGCGGTTGTGTGGGTTGGGTTGTCAATATGTATATTGTATATATTGTACATATTTTTAGTGCTAGGATGGTTGGTTGGTTGTTTGCTGTCTTTTGGTTTTGACCTTTCTTTTTAGGGTCTTCTGACATCTGGGGCAAGAAAAGACTGAGGATATGACGTCGGTCATGCGCATTTGTACCCTGACGTCCTGATGTCAGTCAAATGCGCCTTGACCGACGTCAGCCTTATACTTTGATATTCGGGCCGACCGAGGACAGCGGACTACCCAAGTGTAAGGACTGCATCAATGTGGATCTTCGAACATCTACATTTATGGTAGGTACAAAACTGTACTTTCCTGGAACCAAACTCAAGGGATAGGCACAGCAGTGCCCAATTTACCTCAGATTCTTCAATATTTAACTGAAATGCTTCACATGGACCTTTCTTTTTCCTTCATGAAAAGTCATGCCTCAGCCATTTCAGCACATTACAGCATGGAACCACCCCTCTTCTCATCCACTGCTCAAGCAGTTCCTCAGTGGGGCCAAAAACTTAAGGCCACCCAGGAGAGCCCCAACTCCAGCCTGGGACCTTAACTTTGTATTGGAAAAAACTCACTTTATCTCCTTTTGAGCCAGCTGCAAGTGCAGAGTTAAAATTCCTTTCTTGGAAAACGCGTTCCTTTTAGCAATCACTTCAGCAAGAAGGGTATCTGAATTACAGGCCCTTATGGCAGTGGAGCCTTTCATCATCTTTCATGCGGACAGGGTGTCCCTCAGGGCCAATCCCTCCTTCAAGCCCAGGGTAGTATTCAGTGTGGCTCTTAATCAGTCCATTCATTTGCCAACCTTCTTTTCTAATCCACAGAACAAAGGGGAACGGTTACTGCTTTCCTTAGATGTACACAAACAACTTGTTTATTACTTGGACAGGACTAAACCTCAAAGGAAATCTGAACAACTGCTGGTGGCATTTGCTGCAGGGGCAGAGGCCATTTCAAATCAAACCATTTCTAAATGGATAGGCCATTGCATTCATTTCTGCTATAAGCACCATAGAAAACCTATCCCACAGATAAGACCGCACTCAACCAGGGCTGTATCTACCTCTACAGCCTTTCTCGGAGGTGTCCCTACCACTGACATCATAGAAGCTGCTACCTGGAGTTCTGTACATAATTTCACCAAGCATTACCATTTGCCAATATTCTTTAAATCCAGAGCTGGCTTTGCCACTGCAGTCTTGCAGGGCCTTATTAGCTGGTCCTAATGCTATCTAAATTCCTCCTCCCATCCGTAGCTTTGGGAATCTACCCAAATGTGATGACTGCAACAGTGAAACATGAAGAACATAGTACAGTTGTGTACACTTACGACAAATGTAGAAGTTAGTGTATTCACTGTTGCAGTCCTGGTTACCCTCCCACCAGCCCCCTGACTTTTCGCTATACCTTTATTTTCGTTTACTATGCTTAAAAGTGTATTTGCTTTTCTGTTGGAGGTATAACCTTGCATGCATATATACTATATATATATATATATATATATATATATATCTATACATATATATATATATATATATATATATATATATATATATATATACATATATATATATATATATATATATATATATATATATATATATATATAATTGCTTCCCATTGGGGAGGCACCTGACATCTGGGGCAAGAAAACTGATGTAATGGTGTTACGATGCTTTATACCCCTGACTACCTGGCGTCACGGAAGATGAAACCAACTGGCAGGACCCAAAACTTTGATAATCAGGCCGACTGAGGGCTACTGCAAGCAGATAACCCAAACGTGATGACTGCAACAGTGAATACACTCTCTAGCATCTACATTTATGGTAAGTGTACACATCTCTACTTTTTGCCCCTGTAGCCCAGGGCAAGGCTATTTCTAAGCAAACCAGTTCTAAATGGATTGCACATTGTATCTCTCTCTGTTACTCCTTTCATGGCAAGGTTCTTCCTCAAGGGGTTAGGATCCACTCAACTAGAGCAGCTTTCACTTCTGCAGCCTTTTTAAGGGGTGTCCCTACTAAGTCATTTTGGAGGCTGCGACATGGTCTTCGGTTCACACTTTCACAAAGCATTATAATTTGGCTTTGTTTTCTTGAGCCACGGCAGGGGTTTGCCACTGCAGTTCTGCAGGGCATTATCTCCAATCCTTGATTCTTTTGGTTCCTCCTCCCTTTTCTCTGGGCTTTAGTAATCAACCCATTGGTTAGGACTGCAACAGTGAAGCACGATGAACATAGTACAGTTGTGTACGCCTACCATAAATGTAGATGTTCGAGTGTATTCACTGTTGCAGTCCTGGTTTCCTTCCCTCCTTCCCCCTTTTTGGTCCTCCCCTGTTCTCTTTTTTCCTAGGGTTCAGGCTAAATTTGGTATTTGCCAAAATTGATTTTTGTATGAGCCTTGTTTTTTGGGGGCTTATGAGTGTTATGGCAAGAATGACTGAGGAAGTGACGTCAACTGCCTTCCTTTGTGTTGGACGTCCTTTACATCCGATGACATTCGACGTCATATTTACTTTTGGTATTCTGGCCGATCGAGGGCTACCAGGAGCCGGAGGACCCATTGGTTAGGACTGAAACAGTGAATACACTCTAACATCTACATTTATGGTAAGTGTACACAGCTGTACTTTCCAGCTCTCTTAGGTGCTGGATTCCCCCTCCTTCTGTGACCCCTTCTCCTCTCCCTCTAACTTCCTCTGTGGCCTTGGAGATTCCGGCTCATGGTTTTCTGCCACCAACTGTTTCGCTTCTGACGAGATCTGCTTTTTCAGTACCAATTTCTACCCAGAGTTCTTCAGCTGAGTCTGAGCCGGAGAACTCTGTGTCTTGGCTATGTTTTTGGCTTTGAGGGCCAGGACTCCATTATGCTTTCTTTTCAGAGCCGTCTCTGTACCTCAGGGCTTTGGCACATGTTAGTTCTACTCTGGCTTCAGCTTCGGAAATATCGTCTTCAGATCGGGGAGTGGCCACAGTTCTGAGGCAATCTCTATGTTCTGGGCTCCTTTCCCTCGTCAGGGAGGCCAGCCTTCCAGGCTATGAAGAGGGCCTTGTCCACTGTGGGTATTCAGTGGTTTCCTTCCCTGTCCGAGCACATTCCCGAACCTTCCTCTTGACCAGAGCTTCCTTCGATCTCAACTCTTGGGCAGCAAGTGCCAAGGTCACAGGACACAGCTATTCAAGTCTTGTCCTCTTCTGATACCTCCCAAATTGTCCCACTGAGGAGGGTCATCAGAAGAAGAAGTAAGAGGAAACACTTGGATTCCCCAGAGGAATCCATGACAGGAGATGCTGATTTGGTAAGGAGGAGGGTTCCCCCACGGTCACCCATGGAAGTCCTTAAACAGAGGAGTGGCTAGAAGTCCCAAAAGCCCTTTTTGGAGGAATCCGTATACCAGCAGGCCTTCTGCACTCAACCATCTACCTCTTGGGTTACTCCGCCTGCTGACGAGCTCATTAAGTTGATTTCACAGCTGGTGTGGAAGGCTCCTGACATAGAATCTATTCCCAAGAGGCCAGACAATTCTTTCTGCACCAGAAGACTATTAATTTTGGACAAAGGGATTACCAGTAGATGCCTTGGTAGTAGTGGCAGCCACAAAAAAGGAACTGGCTAAGGAAAGTTCCACTATGCTTCCTCCTAGTAGAGAGTCTCAGGCGATGGGTTTGGAAAGTGGGTTTACCCTTCATCTTTTGCATTGAAGTCTTTTGAACTTAATGACGCACTTCACCAAACTTCAAAGGAATCTGATTTAAGGAGCTATCAGATACCCTGGCATGAGCCGTGTCTTAAGAGGTCCAAGATTAGGGTGGCCAGCTGAGAAGCAACCTTGAGTCCATTTCAAATTCTTCCGTGAGGCTCATAGCACATGCAGCGGAAGGGATGACTAGAGCAGTGGGATCAGGTGTAGTAATTAGGAGACATGACTAGAAACTTTGTCCAGGTGTGAGAAAGATATAAAGACCCTTTCTGCAGTAGGCCTACATTTTTCTACAGTTCTCCAGGAACCAAAGGAGTGGGATGATGTGATTCAGGAAGTCCCAGAAGCCTTTGCAGGACACGCATGGCAGTGGCTGTCCCAGGGGCAGAGGGGGAGTTTTAACGGAAGACGACAGCAGAGGTGACCCACAAAATTAGGGTTGCAGGGACTCATTTCCTGGCAAATCCTACCATGACTTCTCAAAGGAGGCCTGGTTTGCTTTCCTCTGGAAGCAGTCGGGGCTGTCTGTCCTTGCTCCAGCACTCCTGGGTCCAAATAACTTCAGATGTTTGGGTGCAAAGGATTGTAACCAGAGGATCCACCATACCCTTTCTCTCTTTTCCAAACAATTCTAACTGAATCCTCGATGTTCCACTCAGAGGGAACCAACAGTACTAAAAGTTCAAAAACTGCTTCAAAAGAGTTATCCAAAAGGTCTCACCAGACCAGGATGGATCTGAAATTTACTCTAGGTTCTTTTTAGTGCCAAAGAAGACAAGGGGACTGGAGACCAGTTTTGGATCGGAGCATTTTGAACAAGTCCATTCGAACAAAATTCCCAATGGTTAGTGTTCAGTCTGTTCTCCCATTTCTAGGGAAGGAAGAATGGATGTGCTCAATAGATCTCCAGGATGCGTATTACCACACAAAAATGGACAAGCGCTCCACGAGATTTATCCGCTTCTGGCTGGGAGACTGTCATTATTAGTTCAGAGTTCTGTCCTTTGGCCTCACCACAGCCCCAGGGTGTTTTTACCAAATGCATAGCAGTAGTAGCAGCTTACTTGAGACTGCAGGGATTCCAGGTGTTTCCGTACTTGGACTACTGGCTCATAACCGCTCCCACCTGGCATTTTCTAGAACAAGCAAGAGACTACATTCTCCAGACCTGGGCATCGCCATAAATTGCGAAAAATCACAACTGACCCAGACACAAACTTTAGAGTTCATAAGAGTGGTGCCGAATGCCAATACTTGCGTTGGTTCCCTTCCCCTTCCAAGACTGCGAAAGATCAATACCAAAGTAAAAAAAAAAAAATTGTCAGGAACAAGAGAGTAACTGCACGATTAGTCTTGCAGGCCTTTGGCTCAATGGCAGCAGCCATTATATTAGTTCCTCTAGGAAGATTTCACATGAGAATTCTTCAGTGACTTCTAGCTTCTTAGTGGTCCATTCTGTATTAACCAATGTCAAATTAGATTTTGCTTACCAATCATTGCAAGAAAGACCTAGTTTGGTGGTTTCAGTCGTATGAAATTCTCTTGGGCCATCCTTTTTTTCCTTTCCAACCCCGAGCCATAGTGACCCATGGACACCTCCCAGATTGGGTGGGGGGGGGTATTATCTGGGCAAGACTGTCCAAGGCACTTGGTCCCCCATGGGAGGCTAGCTTACATCTCAGCGTTTTAGAACTGTGAGCAGTGCTTTTAGCGTTGCAGACCTTTCAAACTGCTCTCCCCTTGAGAATGATTGAGATCTAAACAGACTGTCAGTAGTTTGGTACATCATCAAGCAGGGAGAAACAACTCTGTCGAGAAGCTCTCTGCGTCTGGCAGTGGGTGATCTCTTCCAACCGCTTTCTGATAGCAATGCAAATTCCAGGGAGTTCAAATGTGATAGTGGACAAACTGAGCCATATGCCTTCTCTTGCCTCACAAGTAGTCTCAGTTTCAAAGTATCGAGGAAAATTATTTAGTTGCTGGGGCCAGCCTTGCTGTGATCTGTTTGAATCACTCCTGAGCAACAAGTGCAGCTTCTACTTTGTCCTTGTCCTCCCTCCAGGGGAGTCCCCAAGAGATGCTGTCCTGCATGATTGGCCCTCTGGCCTTCTGTATGCCTTTCCTCCCATTGCTTTAATCCTTTCAGTTCCTGAAGAAAGAGATAAGGTTGTAGACCTAAGTTATTATTACTCCCTTATGGCCTTGACAGGTATGGTTCACCTTTCTTTGGCCTTATCTGATTTGACAACAGTGTACTCAGGACCCAGATACAGATCTCCTATCCCATCCAGAGGGATTAGTTCACCCAAACCTTCAGAAGCTCAAACTGACAGCTTGGCTACTCCAGTTCCAGTAATTGCCATGTGTAATTCTCCATCTTTCCCAGTACGTAAGATTCTGTTGACATCACACACACCCTCCTCTAGGAAGCTCTGCAAGAGTAAGTGGCAGAGAATTTCCTACTGGGCTTAATGATAATAACATTGACTCTTTCTCTGTTCCGATCTACAAAATCTTAGAATTTTTAGCCTTACTCTCTGAAGGAGCCTCTGATTCTACTATTAAGAGTTCAGTTAGTGGCTATTTCAGACTTTCATAATGGGTTCAAGAGATATTCATTAATTTCTCAAACTTTGCAAAGCTTCTTTTTTAAGGGGAACATTGTTGTAAAAACCTCCGTGTAAATATCCACATGTATGCTGGGATCTTACTTTAGTGTTACAAATGGTAGGACATTCCTCCTTTGAACCTACTGTCAACTGCGACCTAAACTTTTTATCTTGGGGAAAACTTTTTTTTTTGGTAGTTATTACATCTGCCAGAAGAGTTTCAGAAATTCAAGCCTTATCTTGCAAACCACCATATTTGATATTTCACAAAGATTGTTTACTTGAGGATGAACACTTCCTTTCTGCCAAAGGTGGTGTCAGAGGCAAATATCAGTCGGACAATCGATTTACCAGTCTCTCTTACCCAATTTCTCAAAAGTGAATACACTTTGCATTTATTGGGTGTCCATAGTCAGTTGTGATTCTGTCTCCATAGAACAAAAGAAATTAGAAAATCTGACCAACTGTTAATTTCAATTCTGAATACCAGAATGGGATAAGCCAGTATCTAAGGTTACCTTATCTAGATGGCTGAAGAATTTCATGTTGCATATCCTTCATATACAGTAAGTTGAATTGCCTGGGCCTGTCAGGACAAATTCTACAAGAGCTATAGTTACTTCAGTAGATTTTCATTTTAAGGCTTCCGTGGATGATATTTCTGCAGCTGCAACATGGGCTTCCCCACATACCTTTATTACTCATTACAAATTGAATTTGGTCTCAAGGGCAAGAGCAGCCTTTTGTTCTATGGTGCTTCTGAATATCCTTCCCAGAGTCCTCTCAAGGTACTTGATAGCTGGGGACTCTGTCTCATATGTTAAGGAATAAATGAAAATTGACAACATCGGATAAAGAAGTTATGTACTTTACAGTAATATTCCATCTGTGTTGTCTGTCTTCATTTTTCCTTGACTCCCCACCCTCCATCTCCCTTCCATTCTGACCTCCTGGTGGAATGAAATCTGGTCCAAGTTATATATGGTTTCATATATGATACTAGGTTTACATTCTGACTGTATCTGTAAACTGGAACTGACGTAAGTTGGAGAGGAGCATTCTGGATAGGACTTAAGCTTGAGAGTTTTTGGTTCTTGCGGGCTGTAGTAACGGCAGAGTCTGTTCCAATGCTCAAAACCGAATCCATACGTCAAGGATAAATGAAGGTAGACAACCCAGATGTAATGTTATGGTAAGTACATAACTAATGCTGACTGCACTATTCCTTGTTCTGATGAAGTCTTGCTATATTAGCGGATTAAAGCGCTGAACTATTAAATCGTTTGGTTCAATGCTGCTGTTGTCCTTTTTTTCCTACATTTTGGTCATTTACTTCGTGTTTTTTTACTTGGTAAGTACATAACTTCTTTTTCTCATCTAAGAGCAGATCCAACAGCCATCTTACCTACTGCTTCTAATGTGATCAGGTTCCTTAACACCCCTAACCCAGTTCCTGTGACTAAAGATGGTAAGCGGATGGACAGACTGGGAAGGAGATTTTTTTCCTTCTCCTTTAGCCGTTAGAATTCTTAGCTATGAGTGCTATATGTGGTAGTTTATGCTGCAATGTTCCAACAATTTGAGAGAATTTTCTGTTGCCCAGATTCCTGAATGTAGGTCTTGAACTGAATTGGTGCCAACGTGTCTCAAGTTTCTAAATATGCCTTAAAAAGTGATCATGACTATGTTGGTACTGTTTACAGGGTTTCTGCCTCAGCTGCGGTCTTGACAATGCATAATCAAACGTTTTCGGATAATTTAAAGTCAGTAATTATGAATTCCTCTACTGGACAGGAAGAGTTTATTTGGGCCCTCTGCTACATTACACACACAGCTATCTGAGGAGGAGCACCTGATCTGTGATATATAGCAATAAGCAGCCTGTTTTTTTGCTTATTTTTATTAGTTATTGCTTATTCTAGATATTTATAGCAATTTTGTTGTATACTGTGTACTTGTACTGTATTTCATAGCTGTTGGCTCACTGCTGGTTTTCTGCTGTGATAAACATTTCTGTAGTGTTTTCTGCCTAAAATAGCTTTCCACCTTCCCCTCCCATATTGGCATGTTGTCTTTATACCTGCTGGCCTTGCAGTTGCCCGCCCCTACTCTAAATTTGATCTTGGAAACTCCTCCGAGTCATGTTTAGTTCATTCTACCTAATACAGAGAGGACATCTGAGAAGGCCAACCCACTTAGTTTCTTTCCTTCTGTTCCTCCTTTCTTTAAAAAAAAAAAAATTGCCTGAATCTCCTTGTGTTCTGACTGTGCTTCTCAAACATTTTAGAAGTATAGAGTATATTTTAGTGCATTTATTAAAACTGTATTTGCCTTAATATTGCTACAACTCAAGTGCTCTAGGTTGCACTGCATCTGAATTGTTTTGTGTTTTAGCTGCTTTTCTGTATGTATATATAGACTTTTCTGTATATGTAGACTAGCTACTTATTATACTGTATTACAGCCTCTAAAATTGGGTTTCAGTTGTGCACTTGCCTTGCTTCGGTTAAAAAGTTTTAAATTGCTAATTTTGTAGAGTTTTAATTGCATTTACTGTTTAGGGCTACACACACGTGTGTTAGCCTTTTCTGTGTTTATTTACTGTATTGTATTCTTTAGCCTGTTTTAACTGAAAAAAATCCCCAAAAAATAACTATCTTGTTTGCTCATTTCCCGCCTTTCCTAGCTAGTATAGTCCAGATCTCAGGCTTTGCTGGTTTCAGGACTTCATTTTCTGTGTTCAGAGCTTTCCAGACCTTGCTGTGGTAGAGGAAAGTCCTAATGCTTACCAGTGGGAGTGGTGAGCATTGTACTGCCTATCTAACACAAGAGGAGTGGTTTCCAGCTCTGAAATTGTAATTGTATTGGCCGTTTTGGGCTGCTTTCTATCCCTTTCAACTTTCTGGCTTAAAAATGCGTGTGTTAATGCGTTTTTCGCATAGTGGGACTACAGTTAAACTATTCCAGGTGCCAGAAAATCTGCTCTTCAAATTTTCCTTTAGAACTAGCTGGTTCCTCAGTAGTAGCACTAAAATCTGAACTCCTGTGACTGGCACTTGCTCTAGAACCTGCTGGAAAGCTCTAGGAAGCCTTAAAACTGATCCAAGCACTCAACTCTCCGTTTTAATAAGGAAAAATTAATTGTAGGCACTGAACAACCTATAATTGTAAAGTACCTTGCAAAGTTAAGGGAAAACGGCTCTTGTACTTTGCAAAAAAAAAGCACCTAAACAGACGAGTCCAAGGGTCAGCTTCCAGTGATTTCTCCTGTCCACCTGGTGAATCTGGGCATACTGGGGCAATGCAGCAACTGTGTCATGTACACAGACAACCCTCTCCTCCTACCACCCAACACTACAACCTGAAAGAGATGCACTTGCTATGGAGGGTCCATCGTGCCCGTTCTGTCAGCATCCAAAGATCAAAAAGCTTAGGCTTGAGTCTTTGGATGCACCTCTGAATTCAGACTTTCCTCTCGAGGCTGATGAAGACCTGGAGGTTCATAGGTTCATATGTTCATACTAGGCTATCTGCCCTGAGGCAATTATAAGCCTAGCCCGATTCTGTATGGCTTACGCCACCCCTTGATTTGAGTATACTGTGCCCTTTTTAAGGTTTAGTTTACTGTGCCTCTGTCTAATAGTGACACGGGAGTAATCCCTGGGACAAACCTACGATCCCCATCCACCTATTGAGATTCTTCTTGAAGAGATTCAGTGAGGTGCTCTGCCTCACATGAACTGGAATTCTATTCCAGAGTGAAGGGAGCCTCTGGGTTATGAACCTATCCCTCCAGCAAGTTCTAATTATTTCTGTGCTGAGGTTCAAGTCCCTCGAGCGTGTGGCTCTAAGGGATTTAGATTTACTGAGGTGGAGCATGTCCATTAATTCTGGATTTGACCTAGCTTTGTATGTCAGGCATAGATCGCCTCGAAGTAGGCGGCATGCAACTGAGTAGAGCTGGAGTTTTTTTTAACCGAGCAGTATATGGCATCTGTTTGAAACCCTTGATCCTCTTGGTGAGTTACTTTTGGGGTCTTTCTAATTGCTGCAGGTGTCGGGTAAGGTACATCCCAAAAGGGGCATTGTATTCTATGATGGGCCTGATGAGGGATGAATAAAGGAGCACTATTACCTCTCTTGATCTAGATGTGAAACCCTGTGATGAGGTGGGCTATGTAGAAGGTCTTTCTAACCACTTTGGCAATGTGGTTTTCAAAGGAGAGATTGCTATCAACTTGGGTCCCCAGGTCCCTAATAACTTTCTCTGTACTTAATGGGTTTCCGCCTATGTGGTAATTTGTGGGCACATTGTTTTTGCCAAAGGGTATGACTATACATGATTTGGCATTTAGCTTTAAACCATGGCACTGGCACCAGTTATCCATCTCTGAGAGACCTTTTTGAAGGATGTTTGTGTCAGCTGGAGTCTATTATGGTGCCCAGTTTGCAGTTGTCTGCGAAATTGGTGAGCCATAGTCCTCCCACGTTTGCCTGTACCTCGGAAAAGTATATACCGAACAAGAGTGGTCCCAGGACAGAACCCTGTGGGACGCCACTTGTGACCGGTTTCGAGTCTGACATGGCTCCAGCAACTCACTCTGTGGGTTCTGTCTTTGAGCCAGTTTGAGACCCATCTTGTGACATAGGGGTTTATTTAAGCTGGATAGCTTATCTATGATGCCCGAGTGGGGTATTGTGTCAAATGCATTTGCAAGGTCCAGATAGGCTGTGTGGACTACCTTCCCTTCATCTATGGCTTTTGGTGACTGTTTCGAAGAAGTCAACCAGGTTCAAAAGGCAGGATCTGCCCTTGACAAAGCCGAACTGGGTAGGATCTAGTGTCTGTAGGTCCCCAATGTCTTTGTTTATGAGCTCCATGATGATCCTCTCCATAGCCTTGCAGACTAAGCTAGTCAGGCTTATGGGGCGATAGTTTCCAGGGTCTGTAGAGGCTCCACCTTTGTGGAGTGGGACCACTGTTGCTGTACGTCATTCTGTGGGCACATATCCTGTAGTGAGGCTGAGATTGTATAGCTGTTTTATTTGAGGGATTAGTTCCTCTTGGAGTTCATGTAGGACGCAACCTGGGACGCCGTCTGGTCCCATGGAAGCAGTGTTTTTTGCTTTGGAGAGGGCAGCCTTCACCTGAGCATCAGAGATGTTTGGGAGGCAGCCCTCTGCCGGGATAGATACTTGCTCTTTTGGGGGGGGAGGGGTGGAGAAGTTTGCACTGAACCTGTCTGCCAGGATATTGGTGATGGCTGTGGGTTCAGTGTATTTTTTGTCGCTTAGAATCAACTCAGAGCAAGTCTGGGAGTTGCATCCCATAGAGTTGCTAACTTGATGTTCTTCGTGTTTCACTGATGTCCTTCAAGAATGCAACTGCAGTCATAACATATGGGTTGTCCTGCCCCAGGCAGCCCTCGGTCGGCCGGATTCCAAAGTCTGGGTCCGGCGTCGGCTGATGTCGCATTTCTCTCCGACGTCAGAGCGGCTGGAGTATATAAGCATCAGCCGACGCCATCTTCTTCAGTCTTTCTTGCCGCGCGGTGCCCGAAGCAGAAGCAGTTCGCAAGTGCGGTCGGTCAGCTTCTGTATTCTTGAGCGAAGTCATCAAAAAAGCTAAGTACCCCGTTGGGGACCTTTTCTTGCCTCAGCCGATGTCAGAAATTACTGAAAAAGTAAATAATTGTTTGTCTTGTGGTAAACAAATACCTCATAAGGATTTCCACTCTTACTGCCTCCCTTGCCTTGGCCCAGACCATGACGTCTCGGCCTGTGCTCGCTTCAACAAGCGCACTCTCAGGCGCCGGGCGGAGTTCGCTGAAGACTTTTTCGGCGAAAAATTTGATTATACAATGCCGTCGGAACAACCGACAACGCAGACTCCTAAGAAACGAAAAGACCGGGACCAAGACCGGGACAGACATCCTCGGCCCGCGTCTTCAACCGACACCATGCCAAACTAACATGAGTGCTCCGGTTCCCTCTGAGGCGGTTATTCCACCGCTCGAACCGAAGACACCGCATTACCGATACCTCCGATACGAGGCCACTCCGCCAGTTATTGATTTTCCTCCGGATACCAAACCGAGGAAATGCCCGAGACCAATGCTGTTGATAAGGTAACTCCTGCACGTGGGCGGCTAGGCCTCCCATGTCCATGTCTATCAAGGCCTACACACGTGCCAAGGCAGCCAGCAAGTCCAAACATCTTACTGCTAAAACATACCTCAGACTACTCCTGAAACTCAGATCATGTCCATGGCCGCAGATTTAATTTTTCTGATCAGAACCCCCTGACCCTCTGCCCTCAGATGAAGATTCTGAGGACTCTGTTCCCTCTGAAAGCCAGGAAGAGCCCTTCCAGACCTATGAGGATTCAGATGCAGAGGACTCCATCCCTCGGCCTCCTCCTGAGGATATTTCTTTTGGGGAAGTTCTGCATTCCATGAGGGAGCATTTTAAGTGGCAAGGCCAGGAATTTTCTGATTCCAGAAAGCGCCTTCGAACCTTCCTTAAAAAGCCTCAACACAGACCCTTAGCTATATCTCCTGTGCTTGATGTTTTGGATGATTTATACTCTGACTCCAGTGTTACCCTGATACTCTTCCTCCTGCTCCTGTCAAGCCTGACAGATACTATAGGGTTCCAGAAACCCATTCTCATTTATTTAGGGCCCATGCTGTTGATTTAGAAACAATTTCCCAGGGGGGCTAAAGGGGTTTCAGCTACCACATCCAAAAATCCTTTGCCTTCCGACAGGGAAGCAAGGTCCTTAGAGAGATGGAGGAAGAAGGTCTATACCTCCACTACTTTATCTATGAGAGCTCTCAATTGTCTCTTTCACATGTTTCAATATCAGGATTTCCTGTTAGATGATTTACAGAAAAGTTTGGCCTCTCCTGAACCTTTAGATAGGAAGTCTTTGCAGGAGGCTGTGCATAATTCTCAGCAAGTTAGCAATCATTTTTTGCAGTGTGGATATGATGCATTGGAGGCTTCATGTAGGGCAGCTATGACAGGGCGGTCATTAAGAGGCATGCATGGCTAAAAGAACAACCTTTACCAGATCATGTTAAGGCAAAGCTTCTTGATGCTCCCTTGGAAAGAACAAGCTTTTGGTGCTAATGCTAAAGATGTGTTAAAGTCCATTGAGGAAAAAGCCAAGTCAGTACAGACAGTCAAAGATTTCCTCCAGGTTCAGCCGCCCAGATTCAGCAGGAACTGGGCTTCTAAACACTGGTCCTTTCCTAATCCTGAAAGATTTCAAAGGGGTAAAAACAGGCGTGCCCGAGGAAGAGGGCAATACAGAGGATCCTACAGGGGACGACAATGGCAACCAACAAACCAAAGAAGTGACACAGGGGTTTCTCCTGCCCCGCAGGGACAAGCTCAATGACTTTCCTCTACTTCCGCTGACCAAGGAGCAAACAGAAGCTCCTTTGGGCGGAAAGTTATCTCTGTTTTCAAGAAATTGGCACAAACTGACAAAAGACAAATGGATACTGGACATTATAGACCACGGTTACAGGTTCCACTTTCATACCTTGCCAAGAAAACAAAATCAGAGGGCAGAGGCTATCAAGCAAATTTCTCTGCTTGCTCAGATCAAAGCAATAGAAACAGTTCCACAACAAGAACAAGGCCAGGGGTTTTATTCAAGACTGTTCCTTGTTCCAAGAAAAGAAACTCAATGGAGACCAATACTGGACTTGTCCGGTCTAAACACTTTTCTCATAGTACCAAAGTTCAAAATGCTGACTTTACAGCAACTCCTTCCCGTGCTGGGCAAGGGGTCTTGGCTGATTACTCTGGACCTCAAGGAGGCATACCTGCATGTCCCTATCAGACACAGCTGCAGAAGATACCTCAGATTACTTGCAGGGCCAGAGCATTATCAATTCTCAGCATTACCATTTGGCTTATCTACTGCCCAGAGTATTCACGAAATGCCTGGCATCAGTAATTGCTCATTGCAGGCTCCAGGGGATTTAAATCTACCATTACCTGGACGATTGCCTCATACAAGCGGACAACAAACCTTGACAAAAACTTGAATTATGTCATACACTTGCTACAGGCTCTGGGATACACAGTCAACTTTCAAAAGTCAAGACTTCAGCCATCCCAGCAAATAACCTTCTTAGGAGCCAAACTAGACACAGCCTCTCAAATGGCTTACCTGACAGAAGACAAGCAAAAGAAGTTAACTCATTACTTCAAAAGTTTAGCAAAGCTCACCCAGATGACTGCAAGGAGTTTCCTACAGGCCCTGGGTTACATGGCACCCTGCATTCTCTTGGTCCCACTAGCAAGACTACACATGAGAAAGCTTCAATGGTACTTAAAAAGCTTATGGTCTCAACACAGCAACAACCTAGAAGCAATTATTCCACTCATTCCATGTCTACAAAAGGAATTTTTATGGTGGGCCACAGTAAGCCAGTTAAACACAGGCATGTCGTTCAAAAAACCTCAGATAACACAGACAATGACCACAGACGCCTCGGACCTTGGATGGGGGGGGCGCACATGGAGGGCAGATGTATTCAAGGGCAATGGTCCCCAAAGGAAACACATCTGCATATCAACCAAAAAGAAATGCTAGCAGTAATGCATGCCATAGAGGCCTTTGGACAACAACTTCAACAAGGCCACCTACTAATACGGACAGACAACACCACTGTGATGTGGTACATAAACAAGCAGGGGGGCACTCATTCTTACCCCCTTTGCAGACTGACAATGAATCTTTGGGAAAAATCACTGGGTCTAAACATACAGCTACAATCCCAGTTTGTTCCAGGCAAAGACAATGTTCTGGCGGACAGTCTAAGCAGGAATTTCCTGGACCCCCACGAATGGAGGCTACATCCAGACATCTTTATACGACTCGCCTCGAGATGGGGCAGGCCGGACATGGACCTGTTTGCCTCCCACCTCAATCATCACTTAAAGTTCTGCTCAAGGACATATCATCCACAAGCATGGAAAGTAGTTGCCCTCTCATTCAAGTGGAGCTCCCTAATAATTTATGCATTTCCACCCCTGCCACTGATGACCACAGTGTTATTAAAGATCAAGGCAGAGCAACCGAAGGGGATCCTAATAGCTCCAGACTGGCCAAGACAACACTGGTACCCACTACTACGGAGCATATGTCACAACAAAACTTGGGCCCTTCCACAATGGCCTCAACTTCTGACAACACAACTTCAGGACTATTCATCCCAACATCCAGACTCTACAGCTAACAGCTTGGGAAATCCCATAAATAACCTCAATTTACCTCTCTCCAAGGAAGTTAAGCGGATACTAACAGAAGCCATGAGACCATTCACCAGAAAGGCTTACTCAGCCAGATGGAAGAGATTCAGCATTTGGAATACCAACAAGGGTCATGATGCATCACTTTTGAGCATCCCTCTCATTCTGGAATACTTGGCAGATATGTTACACAACGGACTCTCATACTCTTCCATAAAAATACATGCTTCAGCTATCTCAGCTAGATACAACACTGATCCACCTGTGTTTTCACATCCTTTGCCAAGGCAATTTCTTAGAGGAATCAAGAATATAAAGCCCCCAAGAAAGGCACCAGTACCAGCTTGGGACCTCAATTTTGTCCTAGAAAAATTGACTTTACCTCCCTTCGAGCCAGCAGCTTCTGTGGAGTTACAATTTCTTTCCTGGAAGACAGCTTTCCTGCTGGCCATAACCTCGGCAAGAAGGGTTTCGGAATTACAGGCCTTAATGGCAATACCACCGTTCATAACTTTTCACAGAGACAGGGTCTCCCTGAACCAACCCTACTTTTCTGCCAAAAGTGGTATCCAGGGTTTCTTTAAATCAAGCAATTCACCTGCCTACTTTCTTTCCCAATCCTGAGAACAAAGGGGAAAGACTGTTACATACCTTGGACATACACAGACAACTTTGCTACTACCTAGACAGAAGGAAGTCTGATCAGCTTTTTGTAGCTTACGCCCCTGGAATACAAGGAAAAGCAATTTCCAAACAGACAATTTCAAAATGGATTGGACATTGCATCAGATTCTGTTATTCCTTCCATGGAAAGAGTGTGCCAGCCAATGTCAGACCACACTCCACCAGAGCTACAGCCACCTCTACAGCTTTTAAGGGTGCCTACAAAAGACATTCTAGAAGCTGCCACATGGAGCTCCGTGCATACATTTTCCAAACACTACAACCTCCCTTTATATTCCAGATCCAGAGCAGGGTTGCTTGGCAGTCCTGCAGGGATTGATAGCTACACCATCCTTTTCCTAGAGCATACCACCTCCCCAGCTAAGCTATGGTATTCAACCCATACGTTATGACTGCAGTTGCATTCTTGAAGGACATAGTACAGTTTTGTACCTACCATAAATGTAGATGTCTGATAGATATGCAACTGCAGTTAGGTTTCCCTCCTCCTTCCCTCTATGCAGGTCCACTCCTATCCCTATTATCCTTAGCTGGGGATATCTGTTATGGTGTATCTGTTTATTGCTTATTTATTGTCTGAAACCTATTTTTGTCTTCCAATTTGATTACAGCCTTCATTGGAGGCACCTGGCATCTGGGGCAAGAAACACTGAAGAAGATGGCGTCGGCTGATGTTTATATACTCCAGCTGCTCTGGCGGAGAGAAATCGACATCAGCCGACGTCGGACCCAGACTTTGGAATCCGGCCGACTGAGGGCTGCTTGAGGCAGGACAAACCTATATGTTATGACTGCAGTTGCATATCTATCAGACATCTACATTTATGGTAGGTACAAAACTGTACTTTGCAGTCATTACATTTGGGTAATCCTGCTGGCAGGGTGCCCTCAGTCGGCCTGAATTCCAAAGTCCTGGGTCCTGCGTCGGCTGCTGTCGCCCCTTCCCTGACGTCAGGTCGTTGAGGGTATAAAAGATGCGGCCGCAATTTTCTTTAGTCTTTCTTGCTGCACAGTGCCCGAAGCAGAAGCAGTTCGCAAGTGCCGGTCGGCAGACTCCTGAGATTTTCGTGTTAGTTTCAGATCCGAAGTCTTCTATAAAGCTTTCTTGCTCCAGACCAATGTTAGAAAAAGTTAATAATTGTATTTCTTGTAGGAAGCAAATGCCTCATAAGGACTTTCATTCTTACTGTATTCCTTGCCTAGGCCCTGACCATAATGTTTCAGGTTGTCTGTTTTGTGCTAGATTTAACCAACGCACTATTAAGCGTCGGTATGATTTTGCATTAAACTATTTTGGGCGCAGATTTAATTACCCAGAAATGTCATCGGAGAGCCATCTGTCTACGGAGTTCACAAAAGCGCAAAGAAAAAGATAGACAACCGAGGCCCAAAACCGATGAAGCTTCTCCTAAGCCAGTCGCCGGTTCGTCTGTTCTCAGTGAGGCACTTTCGCAGCCACTGATGCCCGCTACTTTAGAGTCGCAGGCTGCTACCGACTCCCACGTGGAGTCGGCTGTGCCGCTGTAAACTCAAGGTATTGGAGCCTCGGATGCTATTCCTTCAGATGGGTCCGGAGCCGCTGAGCAGGCACCGGCTTCTGAAGGTGTATTCAGACCTAAACATGTATACATTAAACCAACTTCAAAAGCAAAGACTAAAGCACTTTCAAAGACAAAGAAGCAAACTCGAGAGTCACGTGGGCAGGCCTCCATGCTCAAAAAGCAGATGCTCAAAATGGCCGAAGGCTTGATTACCTTGATCAGGGGTTCCCATCCCCCTCCTGATAAGAGGCCTAGGCAAGAGACTGACTGAATATTCAGATCAGGTTTCCATTTCTTCTGATCAGGAATACCCCCCCTCCCCCCCCCATGAGGATTCTGATGCTGAAGAATCTATACCTTCAGCTTCTCCTCCTAATGACTATTCTTTTGGGGAAACCTTACATACCATGAGGGAGCATTTCCACTGGGAGAGCCAAGATTTTTCAGAATCCAAAAAGAGGCTCAGGGATTTCCTTTTACTACCTCAACACAAGCCACTAGCCATCCCACCTGTGTTAGACATTGTAGATGTGTTTTCGGAGTCTAGTCTTACACCAGACTCCATACCTCCAGCTGCTGTTTAGTCAGACAGATACTACAGGGTTCCTGACTCTCATAAATTCCTTTTTAAAAACCCTGCTGCAGACCCAGAAACTATTTCTCAGGGTCCCAAAGGAGTTAAGGCTTCCGCTGCAAAAAACCCTATCCCCTCTGACAGAGATTCTAGGGCACTGGATAGATGGGGAAAAAAGGTTTACACATCTGCTACCTTGGCTATAAGGGCCTTAAACTGTCAATTTCATATGCTCAAATATCAACATGTCATGGCATTGCTTAAACAGAAAATGTTGGTAAACACAATGTGCAAAAAACAAGGAAATGCAGGATATATTGCATGCAGCTGAACAAGTTGGAAAGCATACTTTGCAATGTGGTTTTGATTCCTTAGAGGCCTCCTGCAGGGCCGCAGATACAGGTTCTGTTATTAGGAGGCATGCTTGGTTAAAGGAACAAAATTTGCCTGATCATGTTAAAGTTAAATTATTAGATGCTCCATTACAGCATGATACTTTGTTTGGTGTTAAGGCAGAAGAGGTGTTAAAGAAAATGGAGGGCAAAGCTAAAGCTATGCAAACAGTCAAAGATTTTTTACAGGTACAGCCACCTAGGTTTAGTAGACACTGACCAATAAAGAATTGGTCCTTTCCTGTGTCAGACCTCAAAGGCAGAACCAGACTCCTAGAGGCAGATCCCAGGCGCAAGGTTCATTCCGTTCAAAACAATGGGGAGCTTCTACCTCCAAAGTTAGAGAAGACAAATCACAACCATTCAGGAAACAGTCCCATTGACTTCCCTCTGCCTGCACCCACGTATCTCCTGGCATCACCCTTGGGGAAAAACTAGCACTATCTGAAGTAGTTACTTCATTTGCTGTGCAACCTGTGGGCATCGGATCCGAGCGGCAGCTTCAAGCTACAAGATCCGAGCTCTAGCTCCTCCCTACCCATAATCCATTGCCACTAACTGTATTACCTCAGATCGTTTTTGCCACGGCTGAAGACAGCTACTTTTTGAAGAGCTCCTTAGCTAAATTGGTGAGTGTTCCTTTTTCTCTTAGAGAAAAGCTTTTTCTCAGAGTTTGATTGTTGTGTTTTAGTGCCCCTATAGACAGTATAGTTAGTTTTTTTTTGTGTAGTAGTGTTAGTTTTCTGTGTCCACCCTCCCCCACTTAGTGTTTGGGTGTGCGTGCATTTGTGGTAATGGCTGAAGGGCCCAAGGCCGTTTGTTCAAAATGTACTGTGTGTGGCCATAAGCTTTCTCCTGCTGATGGCCACACTCAGTGCGTTATGCCTGGGGTGGCCCATTTATCAACGGCTTGCCAAATCTGTGCAGCCTTTAACCCCCGGGCACTTAGGGACAGGAAGAATAAGCTGATCCTGGCGGGCTTGCTCCCTCAGGATTCGGCTGCTTCTTCCTCCCCCTCCAAGGCTCAGGCTGTCTCCTCAGCCCCAGTGCCTTCTGCTCCCCCCGCTCAACTGGGGACTCAACCTCCCGCTTTGGATTTAAGTTCGGGGGACTCTGGTGCCTCTTCCTCTAAAGAGAAGAGGCACAAAGATAAGGAGACACAGGTCTCAAAAAAGGTGGGCTGAGACTCAACCCTCAGCCCCTTCATCTAAGCTGGCTAGCTCTCCCTCGAGGTTTCCGGATCCTCCCCCTCTTGGCTCCGTTCGCCTTGTTTTTTTGCCGGAACCAGAGGGGGAGTACCGGTCTCCCTCGCGGTCATCGAGGCGACCCTCCCGGCCTGCCTCTGTCATCGAGGCGACCCTCCCGGCCTGCCTCGACGACTTCTTCCAGGTCGACCAGGAGCCTCACCGACGCAGATATGGATCGGATGATGCGTCTATTCTTGCAGACCAAAATGCAGATGGGGGTGCTCTTGCCTCCCCCCCTCCCCCCTCAGGGGGGGAGTGCGGCCTTTGTCTTCGCTCCGATCACTCCTTCTCCAACCCGTTTTCGGGTTTTGGAGTCATCGGATCCGGGCCCTTTCGGAGCTGGGGATTCGTTGGTGCCGATAGCTCCGGTCTCTTCGCCGACCATGCCCTCGAGTATTTCGGATCTGAGTTCGGGCGAGCATCTGATCCGGCGGAGTAGATGCGTCTTCGGCGCCGCTGAGGTCAGAGCACACTTCTCTCTCGGATCTGACCGCATCGGCTCAGACTCCGGTCCCTACCTCGGAGCCGCGGAGATTGCTCTCTGAGCCTGGGAAGAGTAGTTCCCCTTTGGCTTTGTAGTGGAGAGGGTGCTGTCGAGGTCCCCGGTCCGGGCTTCGGATCCTCCCACACCCCCGCTGCATATAGGTCTATCCTCCTCCATCCGTCCATTGGGACAGGCTGTTCCCGTGGAGGAACAGAAAGCCATTGACGAGCCCTCCTCGGACAGTCCCACCGAGGAGGACCCTCGTAAACGGAGGTGTAAAAGGAGGCACCTGAACTCCCCTGAGTCCATCACCACAGACACAGATTTGGATGAAACAGGAGGTTCCCCAAGATCACCCCCCGAGGATGTCTCCTTCGGAGACATCATGGAGATGTTGTGTATTAGGGGGGGGTGGTCTGCCCAAAAACCTTCCGTGGATGAATGTGTTCCTGGAGGCGTTTGAGGCAGGCCCGTCTACCTCCTGGGTGTCCCCTCCGGCTGACCCCCTGGTAGACCTTATTACTACCAGGGCATGGAAGGACCCCAACACCGTGGAGCCAATCCCGAGACGGCCCGACAAAGTCCTTAGCCCCCCATCAGATAGGCAGTCGTGGGCCAAGGGGTCTCCGGTTGATGCCATGTTGGTGGCGGCTGCCACCGAAGAGAACTTCGCCCAAGAGAGTTCTTGAGTCCACCGGATAAGGAATCTCAGGCTGGACCACATTGGGAAGCGGATGTTTGCTTCAGCGACCTTCTCTGTGAGGGCTGAATTATATGGCACATACCATTAGGCTACAGTGAGACTTGATTAAGGAATACGCTGCAGCCCCGAGTCCATGTCGGTCGAGGACAAGAATGTGTTTTCTTGTATGGCCACTCTGAAATCCATATCTAACACGTCCATGCGGCTACTCTCATGCAACGGAGGGAGCCGCTAGGGCCAGCGGAGCCGGGGTCTTCTTGTGGCGTCACGCCTGGCTCCGCCTTTGCGATTTCGCAGAACCCTTCGAGGCATCCTTCGCGAATATGCCCTTTGACGGGTCTTCGCTTTTGCAAGACCGTTTATGGCAGCTGGTCCAAAGCGAGAAGGACAGGAAGATGTCTGCCGTCGGGGTCCGCTTCTCTAATCCTCAACTATCTTTCTCAAGGAATCAGAGGGGACAAAAGAAGCTGTGCTTCCGCAAGTCTCAGCAATCCCATAGAGCTTGGACCCTCGTCCTCCAGAGGCAGAGGAGGACAAGGTGGGCCTTGCCCAGAGGCAGAGGGGGCGTGTAATTTCAGGTCTAGAGAGCCTTTCTCAGACAGACCCGCGCAGCAGCCCTGAGGGCTTACCAGACTGTCCATCTCTGGAGGCAGTCGGGGGGGGGGGTGGTGGTTGACGGAGCATCTGTCAAATTGGGAGTCCATTACGACAGATGGGTGCTCCGTGTCATATCCAGAGGTTACTCCATTCCCTTCCTAAGCCTTCCCCCCTTCAAGCAGACGCCTCCCCGATGTTCCACCCGATCAGAGGGAGGCAGCGGCTTCAGAGGTTTCGAAGTTGCTAAGAAAGAGCCATCCAGCCCGTCCCCCCAGATCAGTCCGGATTGAGTTATTACTCCAGGTTCTTTTTAGTGCCAAAGAAGACGGGGGACCTTAGACCCATCCTAGACTTGTCCGCTCTGAACCTGTTCATCCCCAAGGAAAAATTCCAGATGGTCACACTTCAGTCAATTCTCCCCTTGCTGCAGGAGAACGACTGGATGTGCTCTATAGACCTCAAGGATGCGTACTACCACATATTGATGGACAGATGATCCAGAAGGTTTCTCCGCTTCTGGGTGGGAGCCAGTCATTTTCAGTTTAGGTTTCTTCCGTTCGCCTCACCTCAGCCCCAGGGTGTTCACCAAGGTCATGGCAGTGGTTGCAGCCCACCTGAGACTTCAGGGCATTCAGGTTTTCCCGTACCTAGACAACTGGCTTCTTACCGCCGCCAACAGAAATCAACTCTGCGTTGCAAGAGATTACGCTCTGACTCTTGCCCAGAGTCTAGGCATCTCAGTGAATCTTCAAAAATCCTTCCTTCGCCCCATACAAGTCTTAGAGTTCATAGGGGCCAGATTGGATACCGTGTGCTTCTAGCCTTTCCTTTCTGACAGGCTGAGCAGCTTGTCGCTTCAGGTGCTTACTCTTCTTCAGAACCAAGCTCCTGCAGCGGAATTAGTCCTGAGGGCACTAGGGTCTATGGCAGCGACAATCTGTCTATCCCTTCATGCATGCCTGCGAATGCGGGTTTTACAATGGACCCTCCAGGTTCAGTGGTCGCTATTACTCCACCCGTTAAGCTCCCCGATTCCATTGAGCAGAGTTTGCAGGGATTCCCTCCTTGGTGGCTTCACTCTCGAGGCTGAGGCAAGGGAGACCTTGTGATTCCGCCCCAAGCCAAGTTTATCACGGATGCTTCTCGCCTCGGGGGCATTGTTCGCGAACCGAACCGTCCAAGGCACGTGGATTTCCCTAGAGACCGCTCTGCTCATCAATGTCCTAGAGATGAGGGCGGTGCTTCTAGCGTTGCAAGCTCTCCACGACCTTCTTCCTCTGGGGACTGTTGCAATCCAGACAGACAATATGTCGGTAGTCTGGTACATAAACAAACAGGGGGGAACCAGGTCTTGTCCCCTTTGTCGAGAAGCTATGAGAGTGTGGGAATGGGCGATATCCACCAACCGCTTTCTAGTAGCGCGCATTCGGGATGGTCCAACATATTAGCGGACAAACTGAGTCGGATAATTCTCACTCACCCATGCAGTGGTCTCTCAATCCATCAGTTCTTGGCAGATCTTCCGCAAGTGGGGTTGGCCTCACTGCGATCTTTTTGCTTCTCCATTAAACACAAAATGCAGCGAGTACTTCACAATACTCTCCCCCCCCCCCCCCGAGGGGGAGACTCCAGAGACGCTCTTGTTCATGCTTGGCCTCCCGGTCTTCGTCATAAGCGGAAGGAGAGGGTAAGCATAAAGAAGCTCATACAGAAAGCCTCTCGGTTGGGGAGCAGAGTTCTCCTCATAGCCCCATTCTAGCCTCGCCAGATCTGGTTCCCATACCTGCAGTCTCAGTTTAACTCCCCCTTGGATACTTGAACCCATTCCAGACCTGATTTCTCATCCCGCAGGATGTCAAACCCCGAACCTGGTAAACCTCAAGCTTGTGGCTTGGTTGAACCCGTTCCTCTGATGGCTAGGACTCCCGGTATCTCATCACCAGTGAAGGCCATTCTGGTAGCGGCTCATAAGCCGGCTACCAGGAAAATATATAATAGCAAGTGGAAACGCTTCTCTATCTGGGCAACAGACAAGGGCCTGGATCCTTTTACAGTTCCTATTCCGACAATCCTGGACTTCCTGTCGCTGATTTTTCAGCAGGGAGCAAATGCTTCTACGGTTAAGGTGCAGTTAGCAGCCATTTCCCATTTTCATGTGGAAGATGGACTAGGGTCATTGGCATCCACAAAGTTATGCAAAACTTTATTGCGAGGCATCTTTCTCTTGAAACCACCTGTGAAAACGGTGGTGCCCCCATGGGATTTGACACTAGTCTTGCAAGCCCTGACGAGTCCACTCTTTGAGCCTGCAGCCTTGATTCCTTTAAAATTCTTGTCCTGGAAAACGGCTTTCTTGGTAGCTATTACTTCTGCTAAGAGGGCTTCGGAACTCCAAGCACTGTGTATGAAAACCCCCTTATCTCATTTTTCACAGGGATAGAGTCTCTCTCAGGACTAACCAGTCTTTCTTACCTAAGGTGGCTTCGGAATCAAATATTAATCAATCAATTTGCCCGTGTTCTTTCCAAATTTTCAGAATAAGGGAGAGTACATATTGCACAGACTGGACGTACACAGGCAACTACGTTTTTACTTGCACAGAACTAAAGATTTTCGCAAGTCTGATCAGTTGTTTGTGTCCTTTGCAAAATCAGCCAGGGGAAGGGCCATTTCTAAAGTGACCCTAGCAAATTGGATTTGTCAATGTATAGTTCAGGGGTATGTATCTTCAGGCAAACCAGCTCCTATGGGAATACATTCTTCTACCCGGTCCATCGCCACCTCAGCAGCTTTCTTGTCCAGGGTTCCTTTGGACGACATATGTTCAGCAGCTACTTGGTCCTCTTCTCATACGTTCATTTCTCATTATAAACTGGATATGATATCGAGAAGTAGGGCTTCTTTTGGCTCCACGGTGCTTCGGAATATCCTTCCATAAGGCCACCCAGGTTTATTGTCTAGGTAGCTGGGGACTCTGCCCCACAGGTTGCAGAGCAAATGAAGTAACTACTTCAGATAAAGAAGTTATGTACTCACCATAATGTTCCATCTGAGTAGGTACTTCATTTGTCTGCAACCGGCCCCCCTGCCATCCCCCTAACCCTTTTTCGGGTTTTTCTGGTTACCTGAAATATTGCTGTCTTGAGATTAGGTCTTCAGTATACCTCTGTCGAGGTTATGACTTAGATTGGGCAAAATCGATCTGAGGTAATAGGGGCAGGGGATTATGGGTAGGGGGGAGGAGCTAGGAGCTCGGATTTTGTAGCTTGTGAAGCTGCCGGCTCGGATCCGAGATCGGATCCGATGCCCACAGGTTGCAGACAAATGAAGTACCTACTCAGATGGAACGTTATGGTGAGTACATAACTTTTTTTTCTCAAAATTGGCACATTATAACCCAGGACAAGTGTGTCTTAAATATCGTGTCACAAGGCTTACAAGTTCCATTTCCGTACCCTGCCAAAGGCAAACGGGTGGCCAGATCTGCCAAATAATCAATGGGCAGAGGCACAAAAACAAGTCTCATCCCTCATGGACATGGGGGCCATTCAACTAGTACCAGAGCAAGAGCAGGGACAAGGATTTTACTCGACTGTTCTTGGTACCGAGAAAGGACAAGGCCTGGAGGCCAATACTGGACCTATCTATTTTGAACACATTCCTGGATATAAACAAAATTCAAAATGTTGACTTTGCAGCAGCTTCTGCCCATGCTGGGCAAGAACGCTTGGCTGGTGACTTTAGACCTAAAAGAGGCATGTCAGACAAATATGCATTAGATGCCTCAGATTCAAGGCTGGCTCAATGCATTACCAATTCTCTGCACTGCCCTTTGGCTTATCTACTGCGCCCATGGTCTTTACAAAGTGCCTGGCACCAGTAATTGCATTCTGCAGACAGAGGAATACAAATATACCCTTACTTGGACGACTGTTTAATTCAAGCAGAAAACAAGGACATTCTTCTACAGCATCTGGCATTTGTAAAAAGATTTCTAACATGCACGGTACACGGTCAACAAAAAGAAATCAAAACTTGTACCCTCTCGAGAGATAATATTCCTGGGTGCAAGCTTAAACACAACTGCCCAGATGGCTTATCTCACGCCAGACAAACAAAGGCAACTGACTACCTATTTCAAAATGTTGGCAACAAAGACCCAGTTATCTGCAAGACTAATTCTGCAGGCTTTGGGCTTCATGGCATCCTGCATCCTACTAATTCTATTAGTTTCTGAGGAAACTTCAATGGTACCTAAAAAGTGTTTGGACTCAACATTGCCACAGTCTAGAAACTCTGATTATTCATTCCCTGCCTACAACAGGAGTTTCGATGGTGGGCAAGGGCTTGTCACCAAAACAAGGGACAGCCATTCACATTACCCCCAGCCAGGCAGACACCAACAACGGATGCATCAGATTATGCCTGGGGGGCCCACATGACAGGAAGATGCATTCAGGGCACATGGACCCCAAACCAAATGCATCTACATATCAATCAAAAAGAGGTGCTAGCAGTTCAAAATGCCCTGACAGCCTTCAAGGACCTACTTCATCCAAGACAACTACTGATAGACAGACATCACCATGGTAATGTGGTACATAAACAAGCAGGGGGGCAAACATTCTTACCCCCTTTGCAGACTAGCCATGGTTTTGTGAGAGACAGCATTGACTTGCCAAGTACATCTGCAGGCACAATTCCTGCCAGAAAGGAAAAATACTCTGGCAGACGAGCTAAGCAGAAACCTCATGGATCCCCACGAGTGGCACCTGAATCCACAAATCTTCAGCATAACAAGGAAATGGGGATGCCCGGACATAGATCTATTTGCCTCCCCTCACAACTACCAACTAAAAAGATTTCTGCACAAGGATTTATCACAGACGAGCATGGAAAGTGGACCCCCTATCTTTCAGCTGGAAAAACCAATCAGTATATGCATTTCCCCCTTTGCCTCTCCTCCCCAAGGTTCTCCTAAAGGTCAGACAGGAGAAGCCAAGGATGATACTGATTGCCCCAGACTGGCCCTGTCAGTACTGGTATCCAATACTAAGGAGCTTGCCTCAATGCCCAGCATGGACCTTACCTCAGATACCTCATCTACTGTCCCAGCAAAATAATCAGATCCTGCACAGCCAACTCAGGACTTTAAACCTGGCAGCATGGCAGATAATGTAGTCATACAAAACACACCTCTCAGTAAAGCTGTGATGGATGTCATTTTGGAGGCCAGAAGGCCAAGTACTAGAAAATCTTATGCTGGAAAATGGCAGAGATTCTGTGCTTGGAACCAGGCACAAGGAACAGATACAACTGTGCCAAATATTCCTCAGATTTTGCAATACTTAACTGAGATGCTGGACAAAGGTCTATCTTTTTCATCTATTAAAATTCATGCCTCTGCCATTTCGGATCTTTACAATACAGAGTCACCAATCTTTTCCCATCCTTTACTAAAACAGTACCTCAGAGGAGCCAAAAATTTAAGGCCTCCAAGGAGATCACCAATGCCTGCATGGGACCTCAACTATGTCTTGGAAAAACTCACCCTGCCTCCTTTTGAGCCAGCTGCAACTGCTGATATAAAGTTTTTATCCTGGAAAACAGCTTTGATCCTAGCAGTAACTTCTGCAGGACGTGTTTCAGAGCATCAGGCACTCATGGCTGTGGAACCTTTCATCATTTTTTATCCAGACAGGGTCTCTGAGGACAAACCCAACTTTTATGCCCAAGGTGGTGTCCATTGTGGCCCTTAACCAAACTATTCATCTGCCAACTTTTTATCCAAATCCACAGAACAAGGGGGGAGAGAATCCTGCATTCTTTGGACGTACACAGACAGCTTAGATTCTACTTGGACAGAACCAACGTTTTCAGAAAGACGAAACAATTACTAGTGGCATATGCTGCATGATTACAAGGAAAGGCCATCTCCAAGCAGACTATTTTAAAGTGGATAGGCCACTGCATTTGTTTCTGCTACTTACACCATGGCAAGCCAGAGCCTAAGGGCATTAGGCCACATTCAACCAGAGCTACAGCCACTTCAGCAGCCTTTCTCAGGGGAGTATCAACCAAGGACATTTTAGAGGCTGCTACTTGGAGTTCAGTGCACACCTTTACAAAGCACTATCATCTGCCACTCTACTCTAAATCCAGGGCAAGCTTTGCCACTGCAGTTCTGCAGGACCTCATAGCCGCTCCTAATGCTATTTAGCTCCAGTCTCCCATCCATAGCTTTGGGACTCTACCCAAATGTAATGACTGCAACAGTGAAACGCGAACATAGTACAGTTGTGTACACTTACCATGAATGTAGATGTTAGAGTGTATTCACTGTTGCAGTCCAGGTTACCCACCCGTCACCCCCCCCCTTTTCTTCTCTTGAAACCTATGTGGTGTATTTGCTTGTAGATGAAGGTAAAGTTTTTATATTGGTGCATGTATTTTTATGTATATAAATTTTGGCTACCCTTTTAGGGAGCACCTGACATCTGGGGCAAGAAAAACTAAAGAAAATGGCGTCTGCCGCATCTTTTATACCCCTGATGACCTTACGTCAGGGAATGGGTGACAGCAGCCGACGCAGGACCCAGTACTTTGGAATTCAGGCCGACTGAGGGCACCCTGACAGCAGGATTACCCAAATGTAATGACTGCAACAGTGAATACACACCCTAACATCTACATTTATGGTAAGTGTACACAACTGTACTTTTTCCTGCAACAGGTACTGCTTCAGAGGCTGCTAAGGAAATTGCGATTAGCACTTCCACAGAGGTTCCGCAGATGTCCATTCAGGATGGTAAGGGAGAACCACGGTATATCTCTATGGACACCCCTCAAAGTACTTCTGTTTACATAGCCAGTGAAGAGTCTGACATCTGTGCCAGACGGTAGGCGTACATTGGTCCTTTCTTCTCGGCGCAAGGCACATCCTCCTCTTAAAAGTAAACGAAAGCTGAAGTACATTTCACATCCTTGGGACCCTACACCAGACTGGCAGGCCTTTTCACAGGGAGTTATTAATGCCTTTATGGCTTTGAGACCCTCTGTTGATGTTCTTGTTTCACTGTTGCAGTCATTACATCTGGGTTATCTGCTTGCAGTAGCCCTCAATCAGCCTGATTAACAAAGTCTTGGGTCTTGCATCGGTTGCTGTCCCTTCTTCCTTGACGTCAGGTTGTCAGGGGTATAAAACATGCAGACGACACCATTATATCAGTCTTTCTTGCCGTGCAGTGCCAGAAGCAGTTTGCAAGTACCGGTCGGCCGACTCCTGAAATTTTCGTTTTTGAGTTTCAGAACTGAAGTCTTCAACTTAAGCTAAGTACCCCATTGGGGAAACTTTTTCTTGCTCCTTCCCGATGTCAGAAAGTTAATTGCATTACTTGTGGAAAGCAAATATCTCACAAAGATTTTAATTCGTACTGTATTCCTTGCCTAGGCCGTGACAACTGTTTCTTGCTGTCGGTTTTGTGTCTTATTTAATCAGTGCACTATCCGTCATCTGTATATTTTTGCCTCTAAATATTTTGGTTCTCTGTTTAATTATCCAGAAATGTCAGATGTTATGTGATCCTATCTCGCCTACATTCTGTACTGATGGGTTCGGAGCCGATCCTCTGCTCCGACTCGGCACACTATACTATAGAACGAAGTCTCTTATTGGCTGAGCTATCCCACATCCCAGGATGCACCACCACTGCTTCCCCAGATCTCGTTTGCCACTTTACAAGCAAAGACGTGGTCTCGGACTTGGCTGAGCTAAGTGCTTTTTTCTAAAGAAATTTCTGTCAGGAATTTTTTGATAATCGACCCAAAAGCTGTTTTAACAGCTATCGTTGTATGACTGAGTTTGAGTTATTTTTTTGTGGTAAAATTTATTGTTTATTTGAGGGAAAGGATCCCGTTAAGGGGCCTTGCCCTCGCGCGTGTTTGAAATACTTAGTGCGAGTCTTTAGGTAGTATTATAGTGGTCAAGAATCCCGTTTTATGTTAGAGGGGTCTTGCCCTAATTCTAATCACCTTTAAGAAAGTTTTGTGACCAAAGTTTCTTTTTTGTGTAGTGATCGTGTGTGTCAACATGTCTAAAGAGCACAGACCATCTGGGTTTAAAAAAATGCTCTAAATGCAGTTACAAAATGTCCATAACGGACGATCACTCTGTGTGTATTGTTTAGGCCCTAAACATCTTCAGGAGTCGTGCAGCGTTTGTCACGCTTTTTCCTCCTGGGTCCTCCAAGAGAGGAAAAACAAATTGATTTTAAAAGGGCTTATTAAACCTTCTTTTGAGGAGGCTTTATCTTCTTCCTCTTCACCTTGAGAAGAAAAGAAATCGCCTCCGACCAGCCCGCCGAACCGCCACAAAGAAATCTCGGCAGGCTTCTCCATCGGCTCCACGGACTTGAGCCGGGCGGTGAACGGTCTGCCTCGATGCCTCCAGCCTCGACTCCTCTGGCTTCGAGCCACGGCGGCTGGGAAGCAGGCGGGTCACCTTCATCGGCTCCACTGTCTTGGAGCGATGAGTTGCCCGCTCAGACTCTTCCGCTTTGGTGCCGAAGTCCATTTCGGCTCAGAGGGAAATTGCAATGGTTGTGGAGTCTCCCTCGGCACCGATATTTATCGAGACGATTCGGAGCCAGTCCCCCAGTCCTTCGAACGGTGGAAGTCGGCTGAACCCGTTCGATCTCTTCTCGGTCTTCGAGGATGTCGGATTCTGACATTGACAGGGTACTTCAAAGGCTGTTTCAGTCTCCAGTCTTCCAAAAGTTGGTTTAGTCTCCAGCCCAGTCGGCTCCGTAGCCGATTGCCCACCCTGTGGTCTTGGTTCCTCCTCCAACAGCCTCGGCACCGTTGGAGTCTGTGCTGGTGGAACCGATGGAGGTTTTCGGGACGGCTCCGACCCTTACTCCAACCCCGACCTTCGGGTCGGAGTTTGCACTACGGACCTCCTCGGTCGGCCCCGGGGTGACGCCGGGACCGATGTTTTCGGTTCCGAGCCTCCCTCTCGGTGCGTCGGCTGCGGGAGGGCCATCTACTGTTGTGGCCTCTGGGATCGGACCTTCCCAGGACTCTGGGGGTCCGCCCTTCAGGGCCATGAGGAGTGCTTTGGCCAAATCTTATTTGGCCACCTCCACAGTCTCACCGGCACCTTCCCTTGGCACGGAGACTGGTTCCTTTGTAGTCCCCCTGTCTCAAGACAGCGGAGCCCTGGGGCCTGAGGTCACCCCCATTGGGGTTTCTCCCCTTCCTGAAGGTCCCTCCGAAGCGTCTTCGGAGGAACCTCCAAGGAAGAGACAGTGCAAGAGGAAGCACGTCGACTCCCCTGATGAGTCTCTCACCTCGGACACAGACCTCGATGATGCGGAGGGGTCCCCAAGTCGTTCTCGGATGATGTCTCCTTTGCGGACATCTTGGAAATCCTGAAGCAACGAGGCGACTGGCAGTCCAAACCCCCTTCCGCTGAGGAGTCTGTATTCCTCAAGGCCTTCGGGGCCCAGCCCTCCGCCTCCTGGGTGTTTCCGCCCTTCGACGAGCTTCTGGATTTGATCTCTCGAAGGCGGGAGCACCCCAGTTCTGTGGAACCGGTGCCAGCTCGCCCTAATAAATTTCTTTCAGCCCCCCCGAAAAGGATTTCCTCTCCAAAGGTGTGGCTGTAGATGCCCTGGTGGTGGCATCTGCTACCCAGCAAGATGTGGCAGAGGCTTCGACGTCCGTCCATCCTCCTAATAAAGAGTCCAGGAGCATGGATCGTGCAGGCGCACCCTTACTTCAGCAGACTTTACTTTAAGGTCTCTGAATTATCTGATTCACTTCACCAGACTTCAGAGGGATCTGGTCAAGGAAATTTCAGATACCCTCTCTGGTAACCTACCTGAGCAGTTGGCCCAGACGGTTAGCTCTCAGTTGGCTACCCTATCATTGATATCGAACTCGTCCATGAGGCTCATTTCGTATGCAGCCGAGGGGGCGAGTAGAGCGGTGGGAACAGGTGTTGCTCTACGGAGACAAGCCTGGCTTCGCCTGTGTCATTTTGCGGAAGCCTTCAAGTCTTCCTTTGCCGACGCTCCCTTTGATGGGTCCTCCTTGTTTGGACCCAAGGTAAAGGACACCTTGACTCGCTGTGAACAAGAGAGTAAGACTTTGACTGCCCATAAGGGCACGGTTTTCCACTCCCTTCCGGCCTTATCCCAAGGCTAGAAGAGGGGGGAAAGTGTGGTTCCGTAAATCTCAAAAGACTTACTACTCACAGCAGGACGATTCCCCTTCTAGAGGCAGAGGAGGGGGAAATTTTTCAGGAAGACGCCGTCCCAGAGGCGGCGGAGGCCCCCGCAACACTGGAGACCGCGAGTCCTTTCGTGGCTCCTCAACCTTCCAGCATCCCTGAAGGATTGCCCGACTGCGCAGCTCCGAGCCAGTCGGGGTCGTTCGAAACACCTAAAAGCCTGGGAGAATATCACTCAGGACCGATGGGTGCTCTGAATCATCGCCGGAGGTTACATCATCCCCTTTTCTCAACCCCCCCCCCCTCCACCATCCAGAAAAATCCCGCCCCCACCACCCACTCAAACGGATCTTGCAGCCATCGAAATCTCAAAGCTGCTTCAAAAGGAGTCATCCAACCCGGTCCCGTGGCCAGACGGATTAGGGACTTACTCAAGATTCTTTTGGTGCCAAAAAGACCGGGACTTGAGGCCCATTTTGGATCTCAGCAAGCTAAATTGATCAGTCAAGAAGTCCAAGTTCCGGATGGTCACCTTGCAATCCATTCTCCCGCTGCTGGAGAAAGGTGTTTGGATGTGCTCCATAGATCTCAAGGACGCCTATTATCACATCCTGATAGATCAGGCGTCCAGGAGACACTTGCGCTTCAGCCTGGGAGACGGTCATTTTCAGTTCCGTGCACTACCCTTTGGTCTCACCACAGCCCCCAGGGTGTTCACCAAATGTTTGGCGGTGGTGACTGCTCACCTGAGGAGTCTAGGATTCCAGGTGTTTCCATACCTAGACTACTGGCTCCTAACTGCCACCTCCAGGCGTCTACTCTTACAAAACCTAGCAGCCACTATATCTCTAGGCAACTCCCTAGGAATCGCCTTCAATTGGGCAAAGTCTGTGTTGCTGCCATCTCAGCGCATACGGTTTATCGGAGTAGAGATAGATTCAAAGCAAATGCGGGTCTGTCTTCCTACAGAGAGGATAGAAACATTGCAGTCTCAAGTTCGAGCCTTGCTTCTCAAACGCCAAGCCCCAGCCAGGATGGTCCTACAACTGTTAGGTTCCATGTCGGCCACCGTTCTCCTAGTCCCCTTGGCAAGATTACATATGAGGATTCTCCAGTGGCTCCTGTCAGTCCAGTGGTCTTAGGATCTCCCTCTGTCACCTCATTCTGATCACAGAGACGTGCAAACAGGACCTTCGTTGGTGGCTTCTTTCCTCCAACCTGGATCAAGGGCGACCCTTAGATGTCCTTCATGGATGCATCTGCAGTCATAACAACTGGGTTGTCCTGTCCTCAGGCAGCCCTTCAGTCGGCCGGATTCCAAAGTCCGGGTCCGGCCTCGGCTGATGTCGCACTTCACCCGACGTCATCTCTGTTGGTCTTCGGGTATAAAGGCATCAGCCGACGCCATTTTCCTCAGTCTTTCTTGCCGCGTGGCGCCCGAAGCAGAAGCTGTTCGCAAGTGCCGGTCGGTCGGATCAGATTACTTCTACCGAATACTACGAAGACTTCTAAAGCTAAGTACCCGTTGGGGACTCTTTCTTGCCTCAGCCGATGTCAGAAAAAGTTAATAATTGTTTAACCTGTGGGAAACAAATACCTCATAAAGGATTTCCACTCTTACTGTCTGCCTTGTTTAGGCCCAGCCCACGACGTAGCAGCCTGTTCGCCTGTGCTTCTTTCAACCGGCGAACGCTTAGGCGTCGGTCGGAGTTTGCTGAACAGTTTTTCGGTTCTGATTTTGCGTATATTATGCCGTGGATCCTCGACTACCCAAACTGCTAAAAAGCGCAAAGATAAAGACCGACTTTCATGATCCGCGGTTTCGGCGAAACCATGGTTAAGCAAACGCGAGTGTCTCGGTTTCGGCGAAACGAGAAAACTGATCAAAATACAGCAGAATCTATCACTACCACTGAGGCCCCTGCTACTTCTCTTGAATCGGCCTCAGAAATTTTATCCACTACGGTGGTTGCCACTGACTTATCAGACACCATTCCCTTGGATGCGTCTACCCCAGCACGTGGTGCTGCTAGGCCTCCAGCAGCCATGTCCATTAAGGCCTTTGCCAGGGCCAAAGCAGCCAAAACTACTAGAACAGTGCCTGCTAAACCCCTACAACCCGGCCCTCTTCTAGTTCACAAATGCTTACTCTGGCAGAAGATTTAATTTCATTAATTAGGGATCTCAATCTCACCCAGACAGGGCCTCTCAGCCCCCAGAAGAGAGACCTAGGGCAGAGCCCCCGAGCCTGTGTCCTCTGATGATTCTGCTGATGAATCAGACATAACAGACCAGCCAGAGGCTCCTTTCTCCAATTTTGAAGACTCAGATGCTGAAGAATCCATTCCAGCTGCCTCCCCACCAGAAGAATTTTCCTTTGGGGAAACCTTACATGCCGTGCGAGAGCAGTTCCAATGGCAGCAGCAGGATTTCTCAGACTCCACAAAAAGACTTAGAACCTTTCTGCACCTTCCACAACACAGGCCCTTAGCTATACCTCCTGTGCTCTCTGTAGTGGATGATGCTTTCAATGATGTCTGCTCTGCACCAGATTCTTTACCTCCAGCCCCTGCCAAACCAGACAGATTTTACAGGGTACCAGACACTCATCACCACCTTTACAAGTCCCCACTTGCAGACCCCGAAACTATATCCCAGGGTCCCAAGGCAGTAGCCGCGACCACAGCTACAAACCCTATTCCTTCTGAAAGGGAAGCCAGGTCTTTAGACAGATGGGGCAAAAAGGTTTACACTTCAGCTACTCTCTCAGCTAGAGCTTTAAACTGTCAGTTTCACATGATACAATACCAAGAGTTTATGCTTGATCAGTTAACAAAAAAGCTATCCTCTGATGAATCAATTGATAAGAAATATGTATTAGAAATGGTAAATAACATACAACAGGTTAGTAACCATTCCTTAAAATGTGGCTATGATGCACTGGAGGCTTCATTTAGATCAGCCATGACTGGCACAGTGATAAGAAGGCATGCATGGCTAAAGGAACAAGCTTTACCGGATCATGTTAAAGCTAAGTTATTAGATGCTCCTATGGATAAGACCAGCTTGTTTGGTACACCTGCCCAGCAGGTAATGAAGAAAATGGAAGAAAAGGCAAAATCTGTTCAAGCGGTTAAAGATTCCTTGCGGATCCAACCCCAAGGTTTAGCAGGAACTGGCCTGCCAAAAATTGGTCCTTTCCTGACTCCACAAGATCCCAAAGGGGCAGGAATAGATGTTCCAGAGGCAGAAACCAATCCAGAGGAGGTGCCTACAGAGGACGACAGTGGCAAGGTAACAACAGAGGCACAGACACAACCACTGCCACTACAACAACACAGCCACAGTGACTTAACTCTAAATCCGCCTACCAGGGAACAAATAGCAGCTCCATTAGGCGGCAAATTAACCTTATTTTCAAAGAACTGGCACTATATCACAAAAGACAAGTGGATTTTACAAACCATAGATCAAGGTTACGGTTCCACTTCCACACTTTACCAGTCAAAAGAGGAATGCCAAATCTACCTCCAAATCAAAACAGAGGCTCTACAACAGATAATGCAGTTAGCAAACATGAGAGCTGTGGAAAGAGTGCCAACAACAGAACAAGGAAAGGGATTCTACTCAAGACTATTCCTAGTTCCAAGAAAGGAAAAAAGTTGGAGACCTATTCTCGACCTGTCCACCTTAAATATATACATCATTGTCCCAAAATTCAAAATGCTGACCCTACAGCAACTTCTTCCCATGCTGGGCAAGGAGTGTTGGCTGGTAACTCTAGATCTCAAGGAGGCATACCTGCACGTCCCCATTAGACCAATCTGCAGAAGATACCTCAGATTTCTTGCAGGATCAGAGCATTATCAATTCTCAGCATTGCCCTTTGGCTTATCTTCTGCGCCCAGAGTATTCACAAAATGCCTGGCATCAGTAATCGCCCACTGCAGACTACAGGGAATTCAAATTTACCCATACCTGGACGACTGCCTGCTACAAGGGGACAACAAAAGCAAGCTGACAACAGATTTACAAAGGGTCATTTACTTGCTACAAGCACTGGGATACACAGTCAATGTACAAAAATCAAGGCTGATCCCATCCCAGACAAGGACATTCTTGAAGCGGAATTGGACACAGTAAAACAAATGGCTTTCCTAACTGCAGAAAAACAAAGAGAACTCCCTCTTTACTTCTTGGCACTAACAAAACAAAACAAGTTAACAGCAAGAAAAGTACTGCAGGCCTTGGGCTTCATGGCATCATGCATAATCTTGGTTCCACTTGCCAGACTACATATGAGAAAACTACACTGGTACCTAGAGAATTTATGGTCCCAACACAGGCACAGCCTAGAAACAGAAATTCCACTAATTCCATGCTTAAAACAGGAGTTCCTATGGTGGGCTCAAGCATGCCAGTCAAACCCAGGGCTACCCTTTCAGATGTCAAGCAAGCCAGACCATCACAACAGACGCTTCAGACCTAGGATGGGGGGCCCACATGCTGGACAAATGCGTGCAAGGATTGTGGACGCAGGATCAACTTCACCTGCACATCAACCTAAAAGAAATGCTGGCAGTAAAACTGGCAATCCAAAACTTCAGACCATTTCTCAAAGAGGGCCAGTTGATGATAAGGACAGACAACACCACAGTCATGTGGTACATCAACAAACAGGGAGGCACTCATTCATACCCCTATGCAGAATGACTTTGGAGCTGTGGAACCTGGCACTCAGCTACAACATCCAGTTACAGGCAATATTTGTACCGGGAAAAGAAAATACTCTAGCAGACATATTAAGCAGAACCACATCGGATGCCCACGAATGGATGCTACACCCGGACATCTTCAAGACCATCTCAAAGAAATGGGGAATGCCTCAGATAGATCTATTTGCTTCCCTTCTCAATCACCAGCTCAAAAAGTTCTGCACAAGGACATTCCACCCACTAGCATGGAAAGTGGATTCGCTCTCCTTCAGCTGGAAAGGCCTAACAGCATATGCATTCCCACCTCTTCCCTTGATACACAAGGTATTACTAAAAATCAAGGAAGAACGTCCAAGGATAATCCTAATAGCTCCAAACTGGCCAAGACAACACTGGTACCCACTGCTGAGGAGCATGTCTCAGAACAATATGTGGCCAATACCCTGATGCCTTTGATGTTAACTCAGAACAACTACAGCATCATGCATCCAAACCTAAAAACGTTGCAACTGACTGCATGGAACATCACATAGCAGCAGCTAATACAGAACTTTCCCAAAGAGTTAAAGACATTATTCTTGAAGCCCGCAGACCTTCAACAAGAAGGAACTATGCAGGAAAATGGAAAAGGTTTGTCATTTGGAGTACTGAAAGAGGAAAAGATGTGTCAAACATAGATATGCCTAACATTCTGGAGTATCTGGCAGAACTTCTACATTCAGGCCTGTCCTACTCCTCCATCAAGATACATGCATCAGCTATATCAGCAGAATACAGCTTTGATCCACCTGTTTTTTCACACCCATTACTCAGACAGTTCCTCAGAGGAATCAAGAATGTAAAACCTCCAAGGAAACCACCATTACCAGCTTGGGACTTGAACTTTGTGCTAGAAAAGTTGACACTATCACCCTTTGAGCCAGCAGCAACAGCAGACCTACAGCATCTATCGTGGAAAACCGCCTTCTACTGGCAATAACCTCAGCCAGGAGGGTTTCTGAACTCCAGGCCCTAATGGCAGTACAACCCTTCCTAATCTTCCATCAAGATAGAGTGTCCATGAGGACTAATCCTACATTTATGCCTAAGGTGGTATCCAGAGTGTCCTTAAACCAGGCAATCCACCTACCTACCTTCTTCCCCAACCCACAAAACAGAGGGGAAAGAATACTGCATACCTTGGATGTACATAGACAGCTACGCTACTACCTGGACAGAACAAAAAGTAGCAGAAAAACTGATCAGCTTTTTGTAGCCTATGCAACAGGAAGGGAAGGAAAAGCTATTTCCAAACAGACAATCTCCAAATGGATAGGAAATTGCATACGATTCTGTTACTCCTTCCATGGAAAACCAATTCCACAGAACATAAGACCTCATTCTACAAGGGCAACAGCCACTACCACGGCCTTTTTACGAGGAGTGACAACCAAAGACATTATTGAGGCGGCTACTTGGACCTCCGTGCATACATTTGCCAAGCATTATAATTTACCTCTATATTCCAGATCCCGAGCAGGGTTTGCCACTGCTGTACTGCAAGGGATCCTAAACACACCATAATCTAGTTTCTTCCTCCTCCCCTAGTTGGCTATGGTATTCTACCCAGTTGTTATGACTGCAGATGCATCCATGAAGGACATAGTACAGTTTTGTACCTACCATAAATGTAGATGTCCGAACTGGATAGCATCTGCAGTCAGGATTACCCTCCCTCCTTCCCCTCTGTGGTACTCCTAGGGTGTTTACCCTCCTAATAGCTAGCTGGTGGGGGGAGTCTTTTATGGTGTATTTGTTGTATATATGTACATACATGCTTATTTTTTTGTGTTTACCACTATCTTTTTGGAAACATTGGCATTTATCCAAAATGTTTAGCCTACAAGAGGGCTACTGGCATCTGGGGCAAGAAACACTGAGGAAAATGGCGTCGGCTGATGCCTTTATACCCGAAGACCAACAGAGATGGCGTCGGGTGAAGTGCGACATCAGCCGGCGGACCCGGACTTTGGAATCCGGCCGACTGAAGGGCTGCCTGAGGACAGGACAACCCAGTTGTTATGACTGCAGATGCTATCCAGTTCGGACATCTACATTTATGGTAGGTACAAAACTGTACTTTCCACCACCTCCAGTGGCCGCATTGACTACGGACGCCTCCCAGACGGGGTGGGGGGGACATTACTTGGGCAGGTCAGTCCAAGGCAAGTGGCATTCCGACGAGAGTCTCCTCCACATCAACATACTGGAAATGGGGCGGTGCTTCTATCTCTGCAAGCGCTACACGATTACCTCCCTCTGGGCGTGATTGCCATTCAGTCCGACAACATGTCAGTAGTCTGGTACCTGAACATGCAGGGAGGGACCAGATCCTACCCCCTTTGCAGAGAGGCCATGAAAGTATGGGATTGGGCGATTGCAACCAAACGCTTTCTGGTAGCAACACACATTCCTGGGAGATCCAATGTGATAGCCGACAGACTGAGCAGAACTATTCTCTCCCCTCACGAGTGGTCTCTGAACGACAGAGTGGCAACTCAGATTTTCAGAAGATGGGGAACTCCTTGTTGGGACCTTTTCGCAACCCCCCTCAACGGCAAGTGCCAACAGTGCGTCTCTCTCACGGCAGTTCGGGGGGAGATTCCCAAGGACGCCCTAGTCCAAGCTTGGCCCACCGGCCTGCTATACGCCTTTCCACCGGTTCCCCTTCTTCCCAAGGTGATCCAGAAGGCGATTCGCTTGGAGAGCAAAATGATTTTAGTTGCCCCATACTGGCCTCGTCAAGTCTGGTTTCCCTTTCTTCGGAAATATGCACTGGACGGTCCATGGTTCCTGGACCAAGTTCCGGATCTTTTGACCCATCAGTCGGGACAGCTTCATCAGTCCCTCCACTCGTTGAGGTTAACAGCGTGGCTCCTCCTCTTCCGACCATAGTCAGGAACCATGCTTTGGACCCGGAAGTCATGCATATCTTGTCCTCTGCCCATAAGACTTCTACTAAGAAAATGTATAACAGCAAATGGAAGAGATTTGCTATTTGGGTCCAACTCCGGGGATTAGATCCCATAACTGTCCCGGTGTCAGAGGTTCTAAAGTTTTTAGCTTCTCTGTTCAATCAAGGTTCTTCGGTCTCTACCATCAAGGTTCAATTGGCAGCTATTTCCAATTTTCATGAGAGCATAGAACCACCTTTGAGCAACAAGTTGTGTAAAGCCTTCATGAAAGGTGCTGGGCTGCTTCGGCCCCCGATATCTCATCCCGCTCCACCGTGGGACCTTAATGTTGTGTTAGGTGCTTTGACCTCTTTCCCCTTTGAACCGGCAGCAACTTGTGACTTGAAATTTCTTTCTTAGAAGACTGCTTTCTTAGTTGCAATTACATCAGCCAGAAGAGTTTCGGAACTTCAAGCCCTATGTGTCAAACCACCATACCTGGTTTTTCACAAGGATAGAGTATCCCTCAGACCGAATCCATCCTTTTGTTCCTAAGGTTTGTTCTAGTTTGTCTGCAACAGTCCTTGGAACTTCCAGTTTTCTTCCCAAAGTACTCGAATAGAGCGGAATACATCTTTCACACCTTGGATGTTCACAGACGATTGCGCTTCTATTTGGATAGGACGCACTAAACAAGGAAAACAGATCAGTTGTTTGTGTCCTTTTCGGACAATAAATTGGGCAAAGCCGTCACGAAAGTCACTATTGCCAAGTGGATCAGAGACTGTATCAGTCATACTTACTTCATTTCTAATAAAGAGCTTACAACTACAGTGAAAGCTCATTCTACCAGGGCTATGGCTACTTCGGCAGCCTTTCATTCTAAGCTTGCCATTAGTGACATTTGTGCTGCGGCTACGTGGTCTTCTCACACCTTCATTTCTCATTACAAATTGGATGTGGCATCTCAGGGACTAGCTTCCTTCGGTTCCACAGTTCTCCGGAGTGTTTTCCAGTGAGCCACCCAGGAATCAGGTGCTAGGGATGCTGTCCCATCAGTACAGAATGTAGGCGAGATAGGATCACATAACATCTTTTAGTTATGTACTTACCATAACTTTAGATGTATGGGATCCATCTACTTCATTCTAATAACCCATCCTCCTTCACCCTGCCTTGGAGATCAGAAGAGACCGGACGGTTCGAGTTTAGCTGTTTCATCTTGAAACACCTGGCAATATTATATCAACATTCTATGTGTGTGTGCATGTGTGCGGACAAACAAGATCTGGGGAAGCAGTGGTGGTGCATCCTGGGATGTGGGATAGCTCAGCCAATAAGAGACTTCGTTCTATAGTATAGCGTGCCGAGTCAGAGCCGAGGATCGGCTCCGAACCCATCAGTACAGAATGTAGGCGAGATGGATCCCATACATCTAAAGTTATGGTAAGTACATAACTAAAAGTTAGCCATCCGACTACCGGTATTCGGAAAAAACGCAAAGATAAAGACAGAGGGCGCCTAGGTCCAAAGCTGCCGACAATGCTTCAAAACCAGTCGCCAGTTCGCTGGTACTCCAGTGAGGCACTTTCGTATCCCCTGATACCTGCTACTTCTGATTCGCAGGCCTCTACTGAGACCGATTCGGAGTCCGGTATGCCACGAAATGCTTCAAGTGTGGAACCTGCGGATATCTCTACCTTGGATGGGTCCGGAGCCGCTGTGTAGGCACTGGCTTCTGAGGGTGTATTCAGGCTTACGGACTTTTGTATTAAACAGACGCCTCCTTCATTTAGGCCTAAACCTCAAATCTTGCCTAAAAAACAGACGCCCAGGCCGCATGCTCAGGCCTCTGTCTAAAATAAATGAGTGGCTGGAGATCTTATAACTCTAATCAGGGGAAGCCAACCACCCCCTTCCAAGAGACCTAGGACTGAAGTTGTTTATGAATCTTCTGACCAGGATTCTGATTTTTCTGATTCTTCTAATGATCTGGATTTACCCTTATCTACTTATGAGATTCTGATGCAGAGGACTCTATTCCCTCTGCTTCCCCTCCAGAGGATTTTTAGTGAAACCTTACATACTCTAAGGGAGCATTTCCACTGGGAAAGCCAGGGTTTTTCTGATTCAGAAAAGAGGCTTGGGGATTTCTTACTCCTGCCTCAGCATCGGCCTTTAGCTATACCTCCTGTACTAGACATTGTTGTTGATGCCTTTTTGGAATCTAGTTTGGCCCCTGATCCTTTGCCTCCTGCTCCCAGAAAACCTGACCGATATTACAGGGTTCCTTATTCACACAAGTTGCTTTTTAAAAATCCTATTGCGAATTCAGAGACTATTTCTCAGGGACCCAAGGGCATTAAGGCTTCTACTGATAAAAATCCTACCCCTTCTGATAGAGACTCCAGGGCGCTGGATAGATGGGGTAAGAAGGTTTTACACTTCTGCAACCTTGGCCATTAGGACTTTAAACTGCCAGTTTCATATGTTAAAGTATCAACAACATGTTATTGGATTGCTTAAACAGAAAATGATGCTGATTCCTGACTGTGCTGAAAACAAAGAATTACAGGATTTGATGCATTCTGCTGAACAGGTTGTAAAACATACTTTGCAATGTGGATTTGATTCGTTAGAGCCCTCTTGCAGGGTTGTTGTTACTGGATCTGTGCTTAGAAGGCATGGTTGGCTTAAGGAGCAATCCTTGCCTGATCATGTTACAGCTAAACTGTTGGATGCTCCCTTAAGTCAGGACCGCCTGTTTGGCAACAAAGCTGAGGAAGTTCTTAAAAAGATCGAAGATAAAGCTAAATCTATGCAAACTGTTAAAGATTTCTTACAAGCTCAGCCTTCAAGATTTAGTAGGCATTGGCCCTCTAAGAATTGGTCCTTTCCAGCCCCTTCCAGGTCTTCTCAATCCAAACCCAGACACAGCAGAAACCCCAGGTTTCAGTCCCAGGGGATGCACAAGTCTAAGCAGTGGGGGGTTTCCGCATCCAAATCTGGGAGTAGTAAGACTCTCCCCTATGGAAAACTGTCTCAATGACTTGCTTTTAAAACTTCCAAGCACTTCAACTGACTGCTCCTTTAGGCAGAAAGGTTGGTCTGCAGGCAAAAAACTGGGAACTCCTTACCCAGGACAAATGAGTTTTAAATAGTGTCCCAAGGATACAGATTTCACTTCCACTTTACCAATACCAAGCAGGTGGCCATATCTACCCCCAAATCAGCGGGCAGAGGCCCAAAATCAAGTACTCTCCCTCTTAAGTATGTGGGCTATTCAGTTGGTACCAGAAGAGGAAAAGGGACAAAGTTTCTATTCGAGACTTTTCCTGGTACCCAGAAAAGACCATTCTTGGTGTCCTATCTTGGACCTTTCTACTCTAAACATCTTTCTGGTGATTCCAAAATTCAAGATGTTGACTCTTCACCAGCTGCTTCCTATGCTAGGCAAGGATGCCTTGTTGGCAACACTAGACTTAAAAGAAGCATACCTGCACATCCCTATCTGGGAGTCTTGCAGAAGATACTTGCCCTTCAAAGCAGGCTTACATGCACCATCAATTCTCTGCACTGCCCTTTGGCTTATCTACTGCGCCCAGGTGTTCACAAAGTGCCTAGCTCCAGTCATAGCATTTTGCAGGCAAAGAAATATTCAAATGTACCCATACCTGGACGATTGTCTAATTCAGGCAGAAAGCCAGGACATACTTTTAAATCATCTGGCTTTTGTTCAAAGGGTGCTGACTTGTCTGGGGTACACCATAAACGAAAAGAAATTGCACCTGGTACCCTGTCAAATTATATTCCTGGGAGCCAGCTTTAATACAGCTTCCCAGATGGCTTTCCTCACGCCAGAGAAACGGACTCATTTGACAACCTACTTCAAGTGGCCACAAAAACCCAGCTATCTGCAAAGCAAATACTGCAAGTCTTGGGGTTCACAGCCTCATCCATTCTTCTAATTCCATATACAAGGCTGCATATGAGGAAACTACAGTGGTATCTCAAAAGCCTATGGTGCCAACATTCTCAGGATCTAGAGGCAATGATTCCTATCATACCTTGCCTATGCCTAGAGTTCCTCTGGTGGGCAGAGACCTGCCACCAAAATAAGGAGCTACGATTCACACTACCCCCGTGCCTCCCAAACCTTAACAGATGCATCAGACTATGCATGGAGGGCTCACCTGGCAGGAAAGTGCATTTAGGGCAAGTGGAAACCAAGTCAAATGCACCTGCACATAAATCAAAAAGAAATGTTAGCTGTACAGAATGCTCTGACAGCCTTCAAGGACCACATTCTTCCAGGACAACTAATGGTAAAGACTGACAACACCACTGTCATGTGGTACATAAACAAGCAGGGGGGTACACATTCTTATCCCCTCTGCAGACTAGCCATGGAGTTGTGGAACACAGCCTTGAGCTACCAAGTGAATCTACAAGCTCAGTTCCTGCCAGGAAAACTAAATACATTGGTAGACTGAGCAGAAGCCTCATGGACCCACACGAGTGGTAACTGGATTCAAGGATTTTCAACATGTTGACAAGCAAATGGGGAAGCCCAGATATAGACCTGCTTGCCTCCCGCCAGAACCATCAATTGGACAAATTTTCCACAAGGATTCCCCACAAGCTAGCTTGGAAAGTGGATGCTCTGTCTTTCAGCTGGAAACACCTATCAGTTTATGCCTTTCCTCCTCTGCCTCTGCTCTCCAAATTACTACTAAAGATCAAACGAGACAAGCCAAGGACGATTTTAATTGCACCAGACTGGCCACGCCAACACTTGTACCCCTCATGCGCAGTGTCACGCTTGGCCCCATGGCAACTGCCTCAGACTCCTTCCCTGTTGTCTCAGCAGGAGAACCAGAGTCTGTACCCTCAGCTGCAAACCTCGAACCTAGCAACCTGGCTAATTACCTAATCTCTCCTTTACCGTCCCTCTGTAAATCAGTGATGGATATTCTAGAAGCAAGGAGGCCTACTACTAGAAAATCTTATGCTGCAAAATGGAAAAGATTCTGTGCCTGGAACCAATCTCAAGGGATGAGCGCAGCAGCGCCGAAGTTGCCTCAGATTCTACAATACTTGACTGTGATGCTTCATAAGTGCTTGGGCTTTTCCTCCATCAAAATTCATGCCTCAGCCATTTCAGAGCATTATAACAGAGTCTCCACTCTTCTCTCACCCACTGCTCAAGCAGTTCCTTAGAGGGGCCAGAAATGTAAGCCCCCCCAGGAGATCTCCAACTCCAGCCTGGGACCTTAGCTTTGTCTTGGAGAAACTCACTCTTCCTCCTTTCGAGCCAGGTGCCACTGCAGATTTAAAATTCCTTTCTTGGAAAACTGCTTTCCTTTTAGCAATCACTTCAAGAAGGGTATCTGAATTACATTCTTGTCAGTGGAGCCTTTCATCATCTCTCATGCAGACAGGGTGTCCGTCAGAGCCAATCCCTCCTTCCTGCCCAAGGTGGTATCCAGTGTGGTTCTTAATTAGTCCATTCATTTGCCTACTTTCTTTCCTAACCACAGAACAAAGGGGAATGGATACTGCACTCTTTAGATGTGCACAGACACCTTAGATTCTACTTGGACAGGACTAAACCTCAAAGGAAATCTGAACAACTGCTGGTGACATTTGCTGCAGGGACAGAGGGGAAAGCTATTTCAAAGCAAACCATTTCAAAATGGATAGGCAACTGCATTAATTTCTGCTATAGGCACCATGGAAAACCTATCACACAGGGCATCAGACCCCATTCAACCAGGGTTGCATCTATTTCTACAGCCTTTTTCAGAGGTGTCCCTACTAGGGACATCCTAGAAACTGCTACCTGGAGTTCTGTACAGAATTTCACCAATCATTATCATTTGCCAATTTTCTCTAAATCTAGAGCTGGCTTTGCCACTGCCGTCTTGCAGGGCCTTATAGCTGGTCCGAATTCTAATTAAATTCCTCCTCCCAACCTTAGCTTTGGGAATCTACCCAAATGTAATGACTGCAACAGTGAAGCACGAATAACATAGTACAGTTGTGTTCACTTACCATAAATGTAGATGTTCGAGTGTATTCACTGTTGCACTCCTGGTTACCCTCCATCCAGCCCCCTTTCTTCTTTTGGCTATACCTCTATTTTCCCTTACTATGCTCAAAAGCTTTTTGGGGGGTATTTGCTTTTTTGTTGGAGGTATATCCTTGTATTTATAGATTTAATTGCTTCCCATTAGGGGGGGCACCTGACATCTGGGGCAAGAAAAACTGATGTAATGGTGTCGGCTGCAGGTTTTATACCCCTGACGACTTGACGTCATGGAAGAAGGGACAGCAACCGACACAGGACCCAAGACTTTGTTAATCAGGCCGACCTGAAGGCTACTGCAAGCAGATAACCCAAATGTAATGACTGCAGCAGTGATTACACTCCAACATCTACATTTATGATAAGTGTACACAGCCATACTTTTCACTTCCTCCAAATGTTCGTGTTTCATTGTTGCAGTCATCATTTTTTGGTTATCTGCTTGCAGTAGCCCTCAGTCGACCTGATTAACAAAGTCTTGTGTCCTTCGTCTGTTGCTGTCCCTTCTTCCATGACGTCAGGTCGTCAGGGGTATAAAACATGCAGCCGACACCATTACATCATTCTCTTTCTTGCCATGTGGTGCCCGAAGCAGAAGCAGTTCGCAAGTGCCCGTCAGCCGACTCCTGAAATTTTCGTTTTCGAGTTTTTAAACCGAAGTCTTCAACTAAAGCTAAGTACCCTGTTGGGGAAACTTTTTCTTGCTCCTTACCCGATGTCAGTAAAAGTTAATTGCATTACTTGTGGAAAGCAAATACCTTATAAAGATTTTCATTCCTACTGTATTCCTTGCCTAGGCCCTGACCACAATGTACCGTGCTGTCGGTTTTGTGCTTTAATCAGTGCACTATCCGTCGTCTATATTTTCGCCTCAAAATATTTCTGTTCTCTGTTTAATTGTCCAGAAAATGCCATCTGTTAGCCATCCGACTACCAGGTTTCTGAAAAAATGCAAGGATAAAGAGAGAGGCCGCCGATGTCCAAAACTTCCGACTATGCTTATAAGCCAGTGGCCAGTTTGCCGGTACTCAGTGAGGCGGTTTCGTAATCCCTGATACCAGTTGCTTCTGATTCGCAGGCCTCTACTGAGACCCATTCATAGTCCGGTATGCCGCTAGATGCTTCAACTAATGGAACCTATGGATGTCTCTACCTTGGATGGGTCCAGAGCCGCTGTGCAGGCAGTGGCTTCTGAGGGTGTATTCAGGCCTACGGACTTGTATATTAAACAGACACCTTGTTTTGCGCCTAAATCTTGAACCATGCCTAATAAACCGACGCCCAGCCCGCATGCTCAGGCCTCTCTGCCTAAAAAAACAAATAAGAATGGCTGACGATCTTATAACTCTAGTCCGTGGAAACCAGCCTCCCCCTTCTAAGAGACCTAGGACTGCAGTTGTTTATGAATCTTCTAACCAGGATTCTGATTTTTTTTTGATTCTTCTGATGATTTGGATTTGCCCTTATCTACTTTTAGGATTTGGATGCAGAGGACTCTATTCCGTCTGCTTCCCCTCCAGAGGATTTTTCTTTTGGTGAAGCCTTACATACTCCAAGGGAGAATTTCCACTGGGAAAGCCAGGATTTTTCTGGTTCAAAAAAGAGGCTTGGGGATTTCTTACTCCTGCCTCAGCATAGGCTTTTAGCTATTACTCCAGTACTCGACATTGTTGAAGATGCTTTTTCGGAATCTAGTTTGGCCCCTGATTCCTTGCCTCCTGCTCTCAGAAAACCTGACTAATATTACAGGGTTCCTGATTCACACAAGTTCCTTTTTAAAAATCCTTTTGCGGATCCACAGACTATTTCACGGGGACCCAAGGGCATTAAGGCTTCTACTGCTAAAAATCCTACCCCTTCTGATAGACTCCAGGATGTTGGATAGATGGGGTAAGAAGGTTTGCACTTCAACCTTGGCCATTAGGGCTTTAAACTGCCAGTTTCATATGTTAAGGTATCAACAACATGTTATTGGACTGCTTAAACAGAAAATGATGATTCCTGACTGCCGAAAATAAAGTATTACAGGATTTAATCCATTCTGCTGAACAGATTGTAAAAACACTTTGCAATGTGGATTTGATTCTTTAGAGGTCTCCTGCAGGGCTGGTGTTACTGGTTCTGTGCTCAGAAGGCATGCTTGGCTTAAGGAGCAATCTTTACCTGATCATGTTAAAGCTAAATTGTTGGATGTTCCCTTAAATCAGGACTGCCTGTTTGGCAACAAGGCTGAGGAAATTCTTAAAAAGATGGAAGATAAAGCTGAATCTATGCAAACTGTTAGATTTCTTTAAAGTGCAGCCTCCTAGATTTAGTAGGCACTGGCCCTCTAAGAATTGGTACTTTCCAGCCTCTTCAAGGTCTTCTCAAGCCAAACCCAGACATAGTAGAAACCCCAGGTTTCAGTCCCAGGGGACACACAAGACTAAGCAGTGTGTGTGTGGGGGGGGGGGTTCTGCACCCAAATCAGGGAGTAGTAAGACTCCCCCCTATGGAAAACGGTCTCAATGACTTGCTTCTAAAACTTCCAAGCACTTCCCAACTGAATGCTCCTTTAGGCAGAAAGATTGGTCTGCAGGCCAAAAACTGGGCACTCGTTACCAAAGACAAATGGGTTTTAAATAGTGTTACAAGGATATAGATTTCACTTCCACACCTTACCAACACCAAATGGGTGGCCAGATCTACCCCCAAATCAGTGGGCAGAAGCCCAAAATCAAATACTCCTCTCTTAAGCATGGGTGCTATTCAGTTGGTACCAGAAGAGGAAAACCGACAAGGTTTCTATTAGAGACTTTTCCTGGTACCCAGAAAAGGCAATACATGGCGTCCTATCCTGGACCTTTCTACTCTAAATACCTTTCTGGTGATTCCAAAATTCAAGATGCTGACTCTTCACCAGCTGCTTCCTATGCTAGGCAAAGATTCATGGTTGGCAACACTAGACTTAAAAGAAGCATACCTGCACATCCCTATCAGGGAGTCTTGCAGAAAATACCTACGCTTCAAAGCAGGCTACTTTCACTATCAGTTCTCTGCAATGCCCTTTGGCTTATCTACTGCGCCCAGGGTATTCACAAAGTGCCTAGATCCAGTCATTTCATTCTGCAGGCAAAGAAATATTCAAATATTACCCATATCTGGACGATTGTCTAATTCGGGCAGAAAGCCAGGACACACTTTTGAATCATCTGGCCTTTGTTCAAAGGGTACTGAATTGTCTGGGGTACACAATAAACAAAAATAAATCACAACTGGTACCCTGTCAACAAATTATTTTCCTGGGAGCAAGCTTGAATGCAACTTCCCAGATGGCTTTCCTCACGCCAGAGAAATGAATTCATTTGACAACCTACTTCAAACAAGTTGCCACAAAAACCCAGTTATCTGCAAGGGAAATACTGCAAGCCTTGGGGTTCATGGCCTCCTAATTCCATATGCAAGGCTGCATGTGAGGAAACTGCAATGGCATCTCATAAGCCTATGGTGTCAACATTCACAGGATCTGGAGGCAATGATTGCCATCATACCTTGCCTTCGCCTAGAGTTCCTTTGGTGGGCAGAGGCCTGCCACCAGAATGGGAGACTACCATTCACACTACCTCCTGCCGCCCAAACCTTAACAGACGCATCAGACTATGCATGTGGGGCCCACCTGGCAGGGAAGTGCATTCATGGCAAATGGAACCCAAGTCAAATGCACCTGCATATCAAGTCAAAAAGAAATGTTAGCTGTAGAGAATGCTCTTGACTGCCTTCAAGGACTACATTCTTCCAGGGCAATTAATGGTAGACGGACAACGCCACTGTTATGTGATACATAAGCAGGGGGGTACACATTGTTACTCCCTCAACAGACTAGCCATGGCATTGTGGAACACAGCCCTGAGCTATGAGGGACATTTACAAGTTCAATTCCTGCCAGGAAAACTAAATACACTGGCAGACGAACTAAGCAGAATCCTCATGGAGCCACACAAGTGGAAACTGGAACCAAGGATTTTCAACATGTTGACAAGCAAATGGGGGGAGCCTAGATATAGACCAGTTTGTCTCCCCCCAAAACTATCAGACAAATTCCAAGCTTGTTTGTGGGGAGTCCTTTTGCAGAAAGTGGATGCTCTGTCTTTCAGCTGGAAAAACCTATCAGTTTATACCTTTCCTTTTCTGCCTCTGCTCTCCAAAGTACTACTAAAGATCAAACAAGACAAACCAAGGACGATTTTGATTGCACCAGACTGGCCACGCCAACACTGGGTACCCCCTCTTGCGCAGTGTCACTGTGGGCTCCATGGCACCTGCCTCAAACTCCTACTCTATTGTCTCATCAGGCGAACCAAATTCTGCATTCGCAACTTCAAACACTGAATCTAGTAGCCTGGCTAATTACATAATTTCTCCTTTACCATCCCTCAGTAAACCAATGATGGATATCATTTTAGAGGCAAGGAGGCCTAGTACCAGAAAGTCTTGCGCTGAAAAATGGAAAAGATTCTTTGCCTGGAACCAATGTCAAGGGATGAGCACAACAGTGCCCAATTTACCACAGATCTTACAATACTTAACTGTGATGCTTCATAAGGGCCTGTGTTTCTCTTCCATCAAAATTCACGCCTCAGCCATCTCTGCTCATTCTAACACAGAACCACCCCTCTTCTCTCATCCACTGCTTAAGCAGTTCCTCAGAGGGGCCAAAAATCTAGGACCACCCAAGAGAGCTCCAACTTCAGCTTGGGACCTCAACTTTGTATTGGAAAAGCTCACCCTTCCTCTTTTCGAGCCAGCTGCCACTGTGGACTTAAAATTCCTTTCTTGGATAACAGCTTTCCTTTTAGCAATCACTTAAGCAAGAAGAGTATCTGATTTACAGGCCCTCATGGCAGTGGAGCCTTTCATCATCTTTCATGCGGACAGGGTGTCCCTCAGGACCAATCCCTCCTTCATGCCCAAGGTGGTATCTATTGTGGCCCTTAATCAGTCCATACATTTGCCAACCTTCTTTCCTAATCCACAGAACAAAGGGGAACAGATTCTGCACTCCTTAGACGTGCACAGACAACTTTCTACTTGGACAGAACTAAACCTCAAAGGAAATCTTAACTGCTGGTGGCATTTGCTGCAGGAGCAGAGGGGAATGCTATTTCAGAGCAAACCATTTCCAAATGGATAGGCCATTGCATTCTTTTTTTGCTACAAACACCATGGAAAACCTGCCCCACAGGGGATCAGACCCCACTCTACCAGGGCTGCAGCTACCTCTACAGCCTTTCTCAGAGGCATCTCTACCAGGGACATCCTAGAAGCTGCTACTTGGAGTTATGTAGATACTTTCACCAAACATTACCATCTGCCCATTTTCTCTAAATCCAGAGCTGGCTTTGCCACTGCAGTCTTGCAGGGCCTTTTAACTGGTCCTAATTCGATTTTAAATTCCTCCTCCCATCCTTGGCTTTGGAAATCTACTCAAACATGATGACTGCAACAGTGAAGCACGAAGAACATAGTACAGTTGTGTACACTTACAATAAATGTAGATGTTAGTGTGTATTCACTGTTGCAGTCCTGGTTACCCTCCCTCCAGCCCCCTTCTTTTCTTTTTTTTTTTTTTTTTGGTATGCCTCTACTTTCCTTTACTATCTTCAAAAGCTTTTTGGTGTATTTACTTTTTTGTTGGAGGTATAACCTTGTATATTTATAGATTTAATTGCTTCCCATTAAGGGGTCACCTGAATTCTGGAGTAAGAAAAACTGATGTAATGGCTTCTGCTGCATGTTTTATACCTCTGACGACCTGACGTCATGGAAGACGGGACAGCAACCGATGCAGGACCCAAGACTTTGCTAATCAGGCTGACTGAGGGCTGCTGCAAGCAGATAACCCAAAAGTGATGACTGCAACATTGAATACACTCTAACATCTACATTTATGGTAAGTGTACACAACTGTACATTTCTCACACTTCAATTCCAAGGAGCCCTTCTTTGGAGCAGGAGCCTTCTGAAGAGGAAGTATCCTCTTCAGGTGTGTCTCCTGCCCATTTCACCCAGATAGCGTCTCCTGTGGGATGTCCTTCATGGATGCATCTGCAGTCATAACAACTGGGTTGTCCTGTCGTCAGGCAGCCCTTCAGTTGGCCGGATTCCAAAGTCCGGGTCCGGCTTCGGCTGATGTCGCACTTCACCCGACGTCATCTCTGTTGGCCTTCGGGTATAAAGGCATCAGCCGACGCCATTTTCCCCAGTCTTTCTTGCCGCGCGCCCGAAGCAGAAGCTGTTCGCAAGTGCCGGTCGGTCGGATCCAGAGATTACTTCTACCGAATACTACTTCGAAGACTTCTAAAGCTAAGTACCCCGTTGGGGACTCTTTCTTGCCTCAGCCGATGTCAGAAAAAGTTAATAATTGTTTAACCTGTGGGAAACAAATACCTCATAAAGATTTCCACTCTTATTGTCTGCCTTGTTTAGGCCCAGCCCACGTAGCAGCCTGTTCGCCTGTGCTTCTTTCAACCGGCGAACGCTTAGGCGTCGGTCGGAGTTTGCTGAACAGTTTTTCGGTTCTGATTTTGCGTACATTATGCCGCCGGATCCTCCGACTACCCAATCTGCCAAAAAACGCAAAGATAAAGACCGACACTCGCGGTCCGCGGTTTCGGCCGAAACCATGGTTAAGCATGCGCGAGTGTCTCGGTTTCGGCGAAACCGAGAAAACTGATCAAAGTACAGCTGAATCTATCTCTACAACTGAGGCCCTGCTACCACTCTTGAATCGGCCTCAGAAATTTTATCCACTACGGTGGTTGCCACTGACTTATCAGACACCATTCCTTGGATGTCTCTACCCCAGCACGTGGTGCTGCTAGGCCTCCAGCAGCCATGTCCATTAAGGCCTTGCCAGGGCTAAAGCAGCCAAGACTACTAAAACAGTGCCTGTTAAACCCCTACAGCCAGGCCCTCCTCTAGTTCTCAAATGCTTACTCTGGCAGAAGATTTAATTTCATTAATTAGAGGATCTCAATCTCACCCAGACAGGGCCTCTCAGCCCCAGAGAAGAGACCTAGGGCAGAGCCCTGAGCCAGTGTCCTCTGATGATTCTGCCGATGAATCAGACATAACTGACCAACCAGAGGCTCCTTTCTCCAATTTTGAAGACTCTGATGCTGAAGAATCCATTCCAGCTGCTTCCCACCAGAAGAATTCTCCTTTGGGAAACCTTACATGCCATGAGAGCAGTTCCAATGGCAGCAACAGGATTTTTCAGACTCCAGAAAAAGACTTAGGACCTTTCTGCACCTTCCACAGCACAGGCCCTTAGCTATACCTCCTGTTCTCTCTGTGGTGGATGATGCTTTCAATGATGTCTGCTCCGCACCAGATTCTTTACCTCCAGCCCCTGCCAAACCAGACAGATTTTACAGGGTGCCAGACACTCATCACCACCTCTACAAGGCCCCACTTGCAGACCCCAAACTATATCCCAGGGTCCCAAGGCAGTAGCCGACCATAGCTAAAAACCCTATTCCTTCTGAAAGGGAAGCAAGGTCATTAGACAGATGGGGCAAAAGGTCTACACTTCAGCTACTCTCTCAGCTAGAGCTTTAAACTGTCAGTTTCACATGATACAATACCAAGAGTTTATGCTTGATCAGTTAACTAAAAAGCTAACCACTGATGAATCTCTTGATAAGAAATATGTATTAGAAATGGTAAATAACATACAACAGGTTAGTAACCATTCCTTAAAATGTGGCTATGATGCACTGGAGGCTTCATTTAGATCAGCCATGACTGGCACAGTGATAAGAAGGCATGCATGGCTAAAGGAGCAAGCTTTACCGGATCATGTTAAAGCTAAGTTGCTAGATGCTCCTATGGATAAGACAAGTTTGTTTGGTACACCTGCCCAGCAGGTTATGAAGAAAATGGAAGAAAAGGCAAAATCTGTTCAAACGGTTAAAGATTTCTTGCAGGTTCAACCCCCAAGGTTTAGCAGGAACTGGCCTGCCAAAAATTGGTCCTTTCCTGACTCCACAAGATCACAAAGGGGCAGGAATAGACGTTCCAGAGTCAGAAACCAATCCAGAGGAGGTGCCTACAGAGGACGACAGTGGCAAGGTAACAACAGAGGCACAGACACAACCTCTGCCACTACATCAACACAGCCACAGTGACTTAACCCTAAATCCGCCTACCAGGGAACAAATAGCAGCTCCTCTAGGCGGAAAGTTAACCTTATTTTCAAAGAACTGGCACTATATAACAAAAGACAAGTGGATTTTACAAACCATAGATCAAGGTTACCGGTTCCACTTCCACACTTTACCAGTCAAAAGAGGAATGCCAAATCTACCTCCAAATCAAAAAACAGAGGCTCTACAACAGATAATATAGTTAACAAACATGAGAGCTGTGGAAAGAGTGCCAACAGCAGAGCAAGGAAAGGGGTTCTACTCCAGACTATTTCTAGTTCCAAGAAAGGAAAAAAGTTGGAGACCAATTCTGGACCTGTCCACCTTAAATACATACATCATTGTCCCAAAATTCAAAATGCTGACCCTACAGCAACTTCTTCCCATGCTGGGCAAGGAGTGTTGGCTGGTAACTCTAGATCTCAAGGAGGCATACCTGCACGTCCCCATTCGACCAATCTGCAGAAGATACCTCAGATTTCTTGCAGGATCAGAGCACTATCAATTCTCAGCATTGCCCTTTGGCTTATCTACTGCGCCCAGAGTATTCACAAAATGCCTGGCATCAGTAATCCATTGCAGACTACAGGAATTCAAATTTACCCATACCTGGACGACTGCCTGCTACAAGGGGACAACAAAAGCAAGCTGACAACAGATTTACAAAGGGTCATTTACTTGCTACAAGCACTGGGATACACAGTCAATTTACAAAAGTCAAGGCTGATACCATCCCAAACAAGGACATTCTTGGGCTGAATTGGACACAGTAAAACAAATGGCATTCCTAACTACAGAAAAACAAAAGAACTCCTCTTTACTTCTTGGCACTAACAAAACTGAACAAGTTAACAGCAAGAAAAGTACTGCAGGCCTTGGGCTTCATGGCATCATGCATAATCTTGGTCCCACTTGCCAGACTACATATGAGAAAACTACAGTGGTACCTAAAGAATTTATGGTCCCAACACAGACACAGCCTAGAAACAGAAATCCCACTAATTCCATGCTTAAAACAGGAGTTCCTATGGTGGGCTCAGGCATGCCAGTCAAACCCAGGGCTACCCTTTCGCAGATGTCAAGCAAGCCAGACCATCACAACAGACTCTTCAGACCTAGGATGGGGGGCCCACATGCTGGACAAATGCGTGCAAGGATTGTGGACACAGGATCAACTTCACCTGCACATCAACCTAAAAGAAATGCTGGCAATCCAAAAGTTCAGACCATTTCTCAAAGAGGGCCAGTTGATGATAAGGACAGACAACACCACAGTCATGTGGTACATCAAGAAACAGGGAGGCACTCATTCATACCCCCTATGCAGAATGACTTTGGAGCTGTGGACCCTGGCACTCAGCTACAACATCCAGTTACAGGCAATATTTGTACCGGGAAAAGAGAATACTCTAGCAGACATATTAAGCAGAACCACATCGGATGCCCACGAATGGAAGCTGCACCCGGACATCTTCAAGACCATCTCAAAGAAATGGGGAATGCCTCAGATAGATCTATTCGCATCACCTCTCAATCACCAGCTCAAAAATTCTGCACAAGGACATTCCACCCACTAGCATGGAAAGTGGATTCGCTCTCCTTCAGCTGGAAAGGCCTAACAGCATATGCATTCCCACCTCTTCCCTTGATACACAAGGTATTACTAAAAATCAAGGAAGAACGTCCAAGGATAATCCTGATAGCTCCAAACTGGCCAAGGCAACACTGGTACCCACTGCTGAGGAGCATGTCTCGGAACAATATGTGGCCAATACCCCTGATGCCTTTGATGTTAACTCAGAACAACTACAGCATCATACATCCAAACCTAAAAACGTTGCAACTGACTGCATGGAACATCACATAGCAGCAGCTAATCCAGAACTTTCCCAAAGAGTTAAAGACATTATTCTTGAAGCACGCAGACCTTCAACAAGAAGGAACTACGCTGGAAAATGGAAAAGGTTTGTCATTTGGAGTACTGCAAGAGGTAAAGATGTGTCAAACATAGATATGCCTAACATTCTGGAGTATCTGGCCGAACTTCTTCATTCAGGCCTGTCCTACTCCTCCAAGATACATGCATCAGCTATTTCAGCAGAATACAGCTTTGATCCACCTGTTTTTTCGCACCCTTTGCTCAGGCAGTTCCTCAGAGGAATCAAGAATGTAAAACCTCCAAGGAAACCACCATTACCAGCTTGGGACTTAAACTTTGTGCTAGAAAAGTTGACACTATCACCCTTTGAACCAGCAGCAACAGCAGACCTACAACACCTGTCATGGAAAACTGCTTTCCTACTGGCAATTACTTCAGCAAGGAGGGTTTCAGAACTACAGGCCTTAATGGCAGTGCAACCCTTCCTAATCTTCCACCAAGATAGAGTGTCCATGAGGGCTAATCCTACATTTATGCCTAAGGTGGTATCCAGAGTGTCTTTAAACCAGGCAATCCACCTACCTACCTTCTTTCCCAACCCACAAAACAGAGGGAAAGAATACTGCATACCTTGGATGTACATAGACAGCTACGCTACTACTTGGACAGAACAAAAGTAGCAGAAAGACTGACCAACTTTGTAGCCTATGCAACAGGAAGGGAAGGAAAAGCTATTTCCAGACAGACAATCTCCAAATGGATAGGAAATTGCATACGATTCTGTTACTCCTTCCATGGAAAACCAATTCCACAGAACATAAGACCTCATTCTACAAGGGCAACAGCCACTACCACAGCCTTCTTACGAGGAGTGGCAACCAAAGACATTATTGAGGCGGCTACTTGGACCTCCGTGCATACATTTGCCAAGCATTATAATTTGCCTCTATATTCCAGATCCCGAGCAGGGTTTGCCACTGCTGTACTGCAAGGGATCCTAAACACACCATAATCTAGTTTTATCCTCCTCCCTAGTTGGCTATGGTATTCTACCCAGTTGTTATGACTGCAGATGCATCCATGAAGGACATAGTACAGTTTTGTACCTACCATAAATGTAGATGTCCGAACTGGATAGCATCTGCAGTCAGGATTACCCTCCCTCCTTCCCTCTGTGGTACTCCTAGGTGTTTACCCTCCTAATAGCTAGCTGGTGGGGAGTCTTTTATGGTGTATTTTTTTGTATATATGTACATACATGCTTTTTGTGTTTACCTCTATCTTTTTGGAAACATTGGCATCTATCCAAATTTTAGCCTTCAAGAGGGCTACTGGCATCTGGGGCAAGAAACACTGAGGAAAATGGCGTCGGCTGATGCCTTTATACCCGAAGGCCAACAGAGATGACGTCGGGTGAAGTGCGACATCAGCCGAAGCCGGACCCGGACTTTGGAATCCGGCCGACTGAAGGGCTGCCTGACGACAGGACAACCCAGTTGTTATGACTGCAGATGCTATCCAGTTCGGACATCTACATTTATGGTAGGTACAAAACTGTACTTTATGCTTCCACTGAAGTAGAGTCCAGTGGTAGGGACTTCCCAGAGGAGGACATTTCTTCAAGCGAAACCATCTCTAGGATGAGAAACTTCTTTAAATGTGATTGCTCTCAAGTCTTAGAGGTGCCGAAAAGGTACTATTATCTCTTACAGATGGACTCCCCTTCTGCTATACCCCCTGTATTGCCTGCCTTTTTGGATGCCTTTTTGTCAGCATCCAAGGCACCTGACTCGTGACCTCCAACTTTTGCTTTCCACTTCATTACTTCCATCTGAGAAAAGACAGTAAGATGATAGCGACACTGGGTAAACAAAAGTCTGCCCTTCATCTGCACTGGCCTTCAGGGCCATTAATGACCAAACATATATGTCAAAATATGTTTTAGTCCTGATCTCTTGGCCCTCACAGCTGCTGTCAGACCTTCTGGACTCTGCAGTCAAGGCCCAACTCTCCTCCGTCTTGACAGCCTCTTTCAAGTGACTTATCATTAAATGAAGTGCAGCTGTAATGCAGCTGAAGTATCTGCCAGATCAGCTGCATCTGGCTTGATCCGTAGAAGATGTTCTTGTTTTGAGATTGCAGCCCTTGCCTGGTGATATCGAGGCAAAACTTATGGATGCTCCTCTTGATAGTTCTGTCCTGTTTGGAGCTAATGCTGCTGCCTTTTTCAAATCCCTTCAAGAAAAACAGGAGGAGTTACAGGAACTTAACCATATTTTTGTGTCCCCTGTTCCAAAGTACCACAGGAAATAAACTTACAAAGCACATTTTGTGAGGAAACCATCCCATACTCCTCATTCCACTTTCAAGAAAGGACCATGCAAACAAAGCTCTTCCAGGACTCATCCTGCCACTACTCAAAATCCCTCCTTTCTAGACTGGCCAGGTAGTCTGTAACTACCTGTCCAGTCTTACAAATGTTGCTCTTTCCCAGTGCCTCACTCCTTTTCTTTTTGGAAAAACATTACTACAGACAGATGGGCACTTTTATTTGCCCAAAATGGATAATACATGGCTTGGAAGTCCATTCCACCCTTCATGAGTATTCCTCAGCCCCTTCAAGACAAGCTTTCACTTTTCCTTCAGGTACGTCCTCTTTGCTGGGAGCCATTCAGGAATAGTTTTTTTTTTAACTCGTGAGGTTTCTTCTTCACAGGAAGGGTGGCCCATGGCTATCATCCTAGACCTGTCTCGCCTCAGTCTCTTCAGGTTCCTACCTTCCGCATGCTCTCCCGCCAAACCTTGTTCCCACTTTTTCTGCCTGAAGCCTTTCTGGTTTCTCTTGACATAAACTATGCATGTCTTCATATGCCCATTCATCCCCTTTTCAGGAGATATGTTTTTGTTGCTTCATCTCACTTTTAGTTCTCTGCTTTGCTTTTTGGACTCTCTATGGCCCCAGGGGTGTTCGCAAAATGCTTGGCTCCTGTTATTACCTTTTACAAACTTCAAGGAATCTGTTTTGTCATTATCTGGATGACCTGCTCATTCAAGCAATTCGTACAGAAGTTATGCTGGAGAATCTCCACGGAGCCTTCAGCTTGCTTCTAAGCTTGGGGTTCACTGTCAATTACAAGAAATCCTCCCTCACTCCTTAGTACCAGGTCTTCCTGGCGTGCAGGATAAGGACAGATGTTATGATTGCATTTCTTCCCCTTCAGAAAGTGCAGTCTGTTAGCCTACTTTCAGCAACTACTACGACTCACTTCCTTGACAGCCAGGGAATTTTTCAGATTTCTAGGATTCATGGCATCCATTTTTCCCGTTCTTCTCATGGCAAATCTCCACATGAGGAAATTACAGTGTTATCTGAAATCTTTCTGGTCCCAGCATGCACATCCCCTTGATTTTGTTCTTCCCTTTCTTCCTCTTCTGAAGAAAGAATGGTGGTGGATTCTGCATATTTCACTGAACTCTGGTCTCCCTCTGTAGCCTTCTCTTCCTGTGCAGGAACTGTTCACGGATCCCTCAGACCTGGGGTGGGGCGCAACCTTGGGAAACCTGAAGGTCCCAGGGTCTTTTGTCCCCCTCTATAAGGAAGGAACACACAAACCTCAAAGAAATGAGGGCTTTGATTTTTGCTCTTCAAGCTTTCCAATCATTTGTCCAGGTCCCCTGAAGCTGTTAACAGACAACACCATAGTCCTTTGGTATGTGAACAAACAGGGGAGAATGAAGTCTCGTCTCTTTTGCAGGTTGGCTGTTCAGGCTTGAGAGATTGCTTCCCAATCAAAAGTTACCTTACAGGCAGCTTACATTCGATCAGCTCAAAATGTTCTGGCAGAGACACTAAGCAGGTCCATGACTGAATCTCATGACTGGATGGTCCACAGTGATGTGTTTCTGGACATCCACCAATGGTGTACACCTCATAGATCTTTTTTGCCTCCGCTGTAAACAGACCATTTCTACAATTTTGTGCCAGAGTCCCAGGTCCTCCTGGTGTGGAAGGTGGCCACCCTTTCATTATCTTGGAAAGGGAATGTTCTTTATGCATTCCCCCTTCCCACTTATTCAGAAAGTTCTGGTGGTGATTTAGCAGGACAAATAAAAATCTTGGTGGTGACCCCCTTTTGGCCAAGACAGCACTGGTTCCTCCTCCTGCGCTTAACGAAGGGCAGTCATCACATGTTGCCTCACAACGTAGACCTCACACAAGAAAAGGGATCACTCATTCACCCAAACTTAACCCTGAACCTATATCTTTTGGTGATAGGCTTGGATAACTTTTCAACACTTTTTCTCTGAGGATGTGCTTCTAGCCCTGCAGAAGGCCAGTAAACCTAATACCAGAAAATCTTACTTGTCCAAATGAAGAGTTTCTCCATCTAGTGTCTAAAAGAGAAAAGCTAGATCCATTTTCAGTGGATGTCCTAGTTTGATCCTTGTGAGAGCTGCTTATGGCTGGATTGGCTTTTTCTTCTGTAAAAGCTGACTTGTGTGGCTTTTCTGCATATCTGCCTCGGTCTCCTCCCTTAGCCTCTAGGCTAGAGGTTAAGCTTTTTCTTAAAGGCATCCTTCATATCAGACCTCCCGGGGTCCTCCACCCTCGGTTTGAATTTTGTACTGGACAAACTCACCCAAGCCCCCTTTGAGCCTGCTGTCACAGCTTCCTTCAAGCATTGCACTGGGAAGACGGTGCTGCTGGTGGCCATCATTTCTGCTAGGAGGGTCTCTGAACTCCAAGCTTTAATGGTATCTCAACCTTTCTTCATTTTCCACAAAGATAGGGTCTCTGCATACTAAACCCTCCTTCATGCACAAGGTGGTTAATGATTTGTCCTTTAACAGGTCTTTTAATTTACCTACTTTCTTTCCCTTTCTCAAAATTCCAGTGAAAGTGTTACATACTTGGGATGTGCATTGACAACTCGGATTTTACCTGGATAAAACAAAGTCCTTTATAAAATCAGAGCAGTATTTTTTTCCTTCCACCCCAGGGAGCTGGGAAAGCCTGTCAAAACAGACCATCTCCATGAATTTCTAAGGCCATTTTTTTCTGCTGTGTTTTTCATGGTAAAAATCTTTCTTCCTTGTTCAAAGCTCATTCCAGTAGGGCTGTTTCATCTGGGGCCTTTTTCAAGGGGTTGAACACTGCTTCCATCTTGGAGGCACCTACTTGGACTTTTGTCCACACCTTTACCAAGCATTACAAGTTGGATAGCATCTCCAGATCCAGAGCAGGGTTTGCCAGGGCAATCATGCTTGATTTTATGGAGAGTTACTCTGTTCATCCTCTTTCCCTTTCATGAACTTTGGTACTCTCCCTCATGTTATGAATATTGCAACATGGAATAGAAGGACATAAAATAGTTTTCTGGAATCTTGCCATAACCATAATGTCCTTTTCTTCCATGTCGTAGTATTCTATCCTAACCTCCTTCCCCCTTGGTCCTTTATTTTCTCTGGGTGATAGTTTGCCTCTCTTTTTTATCCTTGGACTGGTGTTCACACTGGGGCATTCTGTTCTGAGGATGGTATGTGCAGAGGTTACTTTTTTATGACTTTAGCTTCCTGCGACGCCCCACGTACCTTGCAGTAGTAAGTCTTTGTATGCTAGCCGGATGTTCGGTTCACCTAGGCAGAGAATCCTTCATGTTATGAATACTACAATGTGGAAGAGAAGGAAATTTACGGTTATGGTAAGATTTTACGCAACTATTCTTTCTGTGCCCTGAACTCAGTGGTGCTCAGTAATGGCATATCTGCACTACAAGCATATCTGGGATGCAGGCACAAACACCTACCACACATTGTACTTTATCATTCGTTGCATAACTTTTACATGTCCTGATGATGCACCTCAGGAAAACTGTGCTACCCTGAATGAGTAGCTTTTACAAAGTGTTTATTAGTCTGCCTTTCGCAGATGCTGTGGTTATGGGTTCCCTCTATCATGGAACACTGCATGCCTGATGTCCGTGGTATACTGGATGCTAATGATAGTAGCCATACACACAGCTGATTTGGGGAAAACAGTCTACTAAACTATTTGCCTGAAGTGTTTAGCCTCGTACAGTGCCACAAGTCCCTCTGATCTGTTCAGTCAGTGGCTACATTACTGTAAACCCATTACATTGCACATTACAGCAGTAGCTTATTTCCTTCAAGTACAGGAAAAGCATGCATTTCAATCAAATACAAAAATGGCAGAGTTTCACTCCACTTATTCACAGCTTAGTACTAGGCTAACTGCCTTTGCATTTGTGTGCCATTTTTAGCCTGGACAGTTGTCCCATTTGAGAATCAGACCGTGTCTGCAAGGTAAACACCAACTATTTTGCTAACCCCCAATATTGAGACAAAGCTAATCGCCTAATACCAATTCAATACTTCAGACGCGCATGACTAAAGAATACGACCTTGTTTTGCTGTTGTCCCTTAAGTGTCACTTTATTTGCATTTGTAACGAGTACTGATATATATAAATGCTGTGGCATGCTAATGAAGCTAAATGGGAAATTAGATACATTTTCATACTGCTGTGTAGGGTGTGTGCAGATGATTTAATGTCAAAAAATAAATTTTGGATGGAAATTAAAGAGCTAGAATATGTTGGATTGTTACTGAACAAACATAAAAACAAAGATATAGGAGATTCTAAAAAATTGGTAGATTTAGACTTTAATATGTTTGTATGTTAGATCCTGGAAATAACGTGGAGATGCTAGTGCAGTTCAACAATAGGAAACTTCATTGGAAGACTGACAGAATATGGTAAAACAATGGATTGCTGTTCCTATTACTTCCACTATGAAAGTGAATCTCCAATACGTATGTGCTAAGTAGGCTTTACTGTTTAGGCAGAGTTTATATGTTTTCTTGTACCTTAGAAACGGATTTATTATGCATTCACTTTTACTATTGTATGGAGGCTAAAGACCAAGTCTGATTTAAGGAGGAATACAGTGTTATAAAGAGAGAGCATCATGGACTGGGAGTAATAAACCATATTAAGTATTTGTCATCTTTAGATTTTTGCTTGCTTTTAACAGAAATGTCCAATAAATGTTTATAGTGGGTGCTTTATTGTGGAAAAATGTAAGGATTTCTGGACCTTACTTTAAGACAAAAAAGACAGTCACTTAAGTTTTGAGCTTTAAGAGTATCGTAAGTTTGGGGGACTATGTTTAATATTCCAAGATGTTGGGAAATATGTATGGATATGATGATCGAGGTTTACTATGTTGGAGCATGGCAGATAAAGTCTGAAAATATACTAAAAACATTCAAGAGGTGACCAAAGCGATTGCATAAAGTTTACAAATTTAAATACTTCTGGTGGTGACTCGTGTTGTTGAAATTACCTGTCAAAGCACAGTTGAAGTATAAGCCGAAAACAAGAAAGATAATGTAATGTGTTGCAGAATAAACTACTGAACAGGCTTTATTCGACTGTAAGAGTATAAGACATGGGGTATATTTTTAAAAGATTCTCTGCTGCACACAGGCATAGGACATGAATGTCTGATAAATATAATGTACCAAGGCATAAATGTGAATTATGTAGCTAAACTTTTTTCAGAGTATGGCCTGGGTAATTTGGCAAAGTAGATGTGATAGTTTACTATATAGTAGGTTATGGGATGTAACCTGTATTATGCATAGATTGGACAAATGTCTGTGGCACAAAAGTTGGGATGGTTGACATGTCGTATCTCACTTTTTGATGGCTCATTTCTCTCTTTTGACATATAATGTTGTCTTTGACAACTGCACATCATGGATATATTTGTTGCTGTTTTAGTATCAGTCAAGACCTGTACTCTTTGCAGCACAGAGGACCCTGAGAAGGATGGCAGATGAGCAAACAGGCAGTGGAAAGACAGCTGCCATATTTAGGGCTGAGAATGTAGATTCATCCGATTTGTTTCAACAGCATCATTTGCTCTTGAAGAGCAGTTTTGTGGGAGGAGAGTCACAAACACAGGTAGTAGAAGTAATAACCCTCCAGCTCTGAGGTTACCATATGATGATTTGTAGGAAATGATGAAACGAGCTGAGCCAGAGGACAGCACAGCAACTTAATGGAGATGTGATGGAATAACTGGATAGTAGTCGTGAAATGGGATCAGTAGCAGAAAGTGAATAAAAAGGTACCTGTTGGGGAGGACAATGAAAATGTCATTGGAGATGACAAAGATGGTCGAGCAGAGGCAGTACTTGATTCAGTTAATGAGAAAGTATATGCAGTAGTGATGGCAGACATGGTCAAGAAGGGAGTTAAATGGAGGAGAGAGACATTATGCAGCACAATGTATTCAAGTACATTCAGTGTAAAGGCTTTACAACATTCATAGGCAAACCTGTCAGAAAATCAACAGAATGAATTGTGCAACAAATGCCTTGGCCATCCTGCTAAAATCTAAATGCTTTATTCTGTGCATGGGTCACTTCAAATTATCTGTGCTATGATCCCAGTTATTCTCATTAGGGATAATCATAAATTGAAACTTAATGCCAAAAATACATTATTGTATGCTTCGGGAAGTCTTTTACCCCAGGAGCTACTACATTGACAGTACACACAAGAGTTTACCCAGTTCATGATTTGGGAACTTATGTGGACAGTAACATAACTTTTGACCAACATTTATGTCTAGATCTAAGAATGTCATTGTCCCCCTTACTCTGCCCTCATTAGGCCAGTCATGGAATATAATGTTGCCTTTGGCATGCATCTGTCCAGACACATGTAGACCACAGAGATATCTTATTAAAAGGATAAGGCTTACACAGCATGTCCTATGTGGACTGACTCAAAGCCTTATCATATTCAGTATCCTATAGACTGTTGACCTGTGTCTACAAAGCATCCTCTGACACAATGCAGATGGTGGATTTACTGCACATCAGCAAAGCACTTAAGAAATACTCAGTCTGTGGATCTAAATCTTTTCTACAACATCAACCAAATTGTTTGGAGGGACAGGTATATTTCAGAGGATAACAGTCTTGGAACAGACTCCCCATTTAACAAAATTCATCCCTGTCCATGTTCAAGTGGATCTGTGGTTTGAAAACAATTTACCACAGGGCTGCCCTCTGTACTACTAATGGATCGAGGGAGCTCCTAAATGCTTTATTCTGTGCATGGGTCACTTCAAATTATCTGTGCTATGATCCCAGTTATTCTCATTAGGGATAATGTACAATTGTCTACCATGGGGTGGGTAAGGCCGGTCTTTAACCAAGTGGGATAGGTTATTTCAAGCACAAAAAAGGAAATTGGCTACGTTTAAAATAACCCACAAGTGCTGCTAGCCTAATGTTTACCTACGAACCTATATGCTTTTGCAAAAAATAAAAAGAAGTATGGTATCTGTCGTCCTTTTGATTGTAATCCTCTGTGCTTTAGCAAAAAATCCAAATTACACATGAGGCAAAAATGTGATCCAAAAAGATGAACATTGTACAAAACCAGGGAGAGCTCAGAGTGATGTTGCCAGGTACAACAGCTTCTGGTCCACATGAAATGCACATTTTTATCAACTACCATCACAGAAAGAACATCATCCCTGGGATTCAGAAAAGGTTACCACAAGCAATAAGCCTTGCCACAAGCAGCTAACCCCTTGTAGTAAACCTTTTCTAATTTCCGAGACAGGGTCTCCATAGTGACTTTTTTTTTCCATGGAAGAACTTCTGTGGTGAACTTTCCTGCTGGCTGTGCTACAAGATATTGAGGCAGTTCTGGGAAGAGGTTATTAATGGTAATGCCTGTGAAGATAAACTTGCACTGCTGAACGATTCAGAGACTTGCTGGTCAGATTAAATTTGCATGAAAAGTAATTTGGCTAAAATGCTGCATTCCACTGTCAGAAAATGGGAGAGGCCATGCGGCAGGTAAGTATAACAAAGTTCAGTGGAAAAGTAGCTGTGGATGGTAAATGTGCATCAGTGTGTGCATGTCTACAGGAGCATAAATGGACTAGGGTGTGTGTGTGTGTGTGTGTGTGTGTGTGTGTGTGTGTGTGTGTGTGTGTGTGTGTGTGTGTGTGTGTGTCTGTCTGTGAGAGAAGTGGATGCTTGTGCCAGTGTGATGCATGGGCCACAGTGATAATTACTGCCACAATTTTTTTTTAAGTACTGATGGTAATTAAAGTTGATTGAGACGCAGAAATTAGCTGAAAATAGTGTGGCTCAGTATAGTTGTAAAGCTGTCTCTGAATCATGTTTTGTAGGGTAAATTGACCTACCTGTAGTAGACAATTTACATGAGCATAAGGGATTCTTTCTGAATCCCAGTGCATGTGTCCTAGAAAATCACTGGAAAACGTTTTAAGAGTGATGTAATTTTTCTGCTTGACTTGCCATCAAAGTGCAAAGTAACAGGGACAACGAGAGAAATGAGCTGAACAGAAAACGCACGAAGGTGTGCACGCACACACACATGCACACTTGTATACACCACACACATGCATGCAGATGGTTTCTTGAAAATTCATGCAAAGGCTCACTCATGCACATACACCCATGCATACAGAAACATGCAGTTGTGTGTGCACGCACACAGACATGCATACACAATCTGCTGCATACCTGCAGCCAGACTTAACATGCATACACACAAGATTGGTTTCTTTTTTTTTTTTGAAATCAAGATTGATTTCTGAAAACACTCCTACATGCAGGAACCCACACGCACTCACAAAAATGTACACGCAAACGCACACACCCCCAACTGGTCTCTGTAAACCCACGTATAACTTGCAGTGCATTAATGTTTTGCTTTAAACCAGTCAATTCATAGATTGAATCTGTTATCCAAAGCTATAACCATACCTCTCAAGTTTACTTAATTACAGGGAATCTACCTCGTTTGGGGTTTTAAAAGGTTCATGCTTCTTTAAGTTCCACATTGAAAGGGTCTGTTCCACATTTAGTGTTAGCAATATTTTTTAAAACTGATATTGATACGGAATAGAAATGATTGATATTAATTCATTAAAGGATCTTTTTAGCAAGTAAAGCAGAATGTTGACTATCCTATGTCCTTAATAGTTGATGTTGTTAGCAAGCCCTTGGTATGTGTTCACATTTTGGTCAATTGTTACACATTGAGGGCTAGTATTCTTCATTTTGAAGGTTGAAGGCAATGACTATACCTGTTTCTTTCTGCACTGTTTTCCCAGTGTCAAAAGCATATGTACACATATGACACAGACGAGTGCGCACACAGCTTAAACACTGATGACTTATCAGTTCCTTGGTCCATGGGATTGTTGATGTAGATAACCTTGGTAGACAGATGACATTTATATTTTTAATCTGACAAAAGCCAGAGTTTCAAAAAAACTGCCTTGCAATCCTCCAAGACTTGGAGATCTGAGTCTCGTGCTCCTCCCTGTTTCCGAAATGCACTACGCCACCCCCAACCCCTTGGAACTTGTTTGCTGCCATTGGGTCCGGACGCTGATTTCTCAGAGTCTCTAGCAAGTTTCTGAAGATCAATGTGCTTTTGAGTTAAGTTAATATTTTGTCTAAATTTACCTTTACTCTGTCAGTCTCATATCCTTCCTCTATTTTTTGAGCTGTCACTGGTGTTCAGGTCTGTTTCCTTCTGTTCTTTCTGTCAGCCAGCCTTTTGAACTCATGTTTTTTTCTTGTGGCTGTTGGGACCTATCTTAGTTAATTTTCAAAAAACAAACAAAAAACTTTAGACTGTGTGGTAAGTTCCTTCGTCATCTTCGTGTGTGTATATTGCTAAACTTTTTGTAGGGAAACCCTTGTCGGAAAAACCTACAGGATTCAAAAGATGCACTTCTTGTGGGCATAAAATTCCTAATTCAGATGTCCACAAGAACTGTGTCTGCTGCTTAGGACCAGGGCATCTCATTGTTTCTTCTAAAGTATGTGCCTCATTCAGTTCATGAGTACTCTCAGATCTTTGAAATTAATTTTAAAGGGGCTTTTGCCAGCTTCATCACCCTCTTCTACTGGGGCTCAAACCTCCACCAAACCTTCAGGTTCCAAAGAATCAAAAAGACAAGCCCTGTGCATCCCCTGGGGCCTTGTCCGAGCCTCTTGAAAAGCAACAGACTATGGGATCCGACCCCTTTGCATCTGAGATAAACCGCTCTTAGATCTGATCCACTGGTCCCTTTGGATATAATGGAGATTGTTATACAAACCTCTCCATTGCCATCTACCTCTGCGTCAGATCTTGGAAATTCGGATCCGACCAGTAGGAGGTGTACTCAAAAGTTGTCAAAAAGCCAGTTTCTTTGGCTCCTCCTCCTACAATACTGCAGACACCTTCAAAGCCATCCAGACCCACTTCATTAGCTTCCTCGATCTTCCAGCAGCTTGACAGATGCTGATATGGACAGGATAATGCGGAGGTTCCTCTGCTCAGATCCAGACGGGGGTCTTGCTAACTCCGTCCCCCTTCAGATCCATGAGTGCACCTACCCACTCCTGCGCTCCGACCCATGGTTTGGAACCCAAGGGTCCTGGATACCCAAGAGAGTCTGCATCTGATCCGAGGAAGTACCCCTCTTTGACTCCCAACTATTCCGTTGACCAGCCCTTTTCCAGTGTCATCAGATCAGAGAAGGTCTGATCCGAGAGGTTGTCACCGGGTACGGGAGTGATGGGTTTGGCTCTGACTTGGTCACACCCGTCCCTCCCTGTTGAGGCATCTGCTCTTGACAGCTAGAGTCCGATTCTGTTTGGAGGCCTCTGAGCCGCGAGTGGCCCTGTTCTCCTCCTCCCATTGCTTCACCTCCGAGAGAGTGGGATGGATATTCTCCAGTCCCATCGGCTTTCCAGGTTGCAGAAGTGGGGCTTCTCTGCTCACAGAGATCCGTTCTTGCATCTCAAATCCTTTCCGTCCATCCGGTCCAAGCACTGAGCCTGCATTCCTGCCCTATGTCAGCCTACCCAGATGAACATCCATGTTTTTCCCTCTGAGGAGATTCCCCTTTCTAATGACAACTCTTTGGAGCACCCCACGGAAGACTATGTGCAAGAGGTGGCACATAGACTCCCCAGTGGAGTCACTCACCGAAGACACTGATTTTGATGAACGAGAAGGATCCCCTCGATTGCCACCTGATGTCTCTTTCTGAGGCATTCTGAAACTCTTTAAGTAGAAAAGTGGCTGTTCTTCCCAACCTACTCCTCCTGAAGACTGTGTTCCTGGAGGCTTTTGGGGTGGACCTATGTACATCTTGGGTGACTCCTCTCTGGCCGATTAACTTCTTTATCTAGTTTCCTACAGGGTTTGGAAGGAGCTGGACACTGTTGAGCCTATACCTAAAGGTCTGCACAAATTCCTCAGCCCTGCTTCAGACAGATCCCACAGAAGTAAGGGTATCCCGGTTGATGCTACTGTTGTAGCTACAAAAAAGGAGTTTGCCAAGCAAAGGTTCGCTGTACATCCACCGAGCAAGGAGTCCAGAGCAGTGGACAGATTTGGAAAGTGCATTTACGCCTCTGCTACCTTCACACTGAGGTCATTAAATTACTTTGCAGGCTTTACCTGCTTGCAATGAGATGTTATCAAGAAGCCCTCAAATTCTCTTGCTGAGACTGTTGGAGGATGATCTCAAGGTAGTTTCTCCCCCAACTGGCTACACTATTTTCTATTGCCAATTCCTTGATGAGGTTGATTTTCCATGCAGCGGTAGGTACCTCACGAGCAGCCATTTCGGGTATAGCCATTAGGGGACATGCATGGATGAGGCTTTTTGATTGTGCGGAACCTGTCAAGGTGTCCTTTAATGCCTTCTTCGAAGGCTCTTCCTTGATTGGGCCATCAATGAAAGAAGCACTAACCTGTAGTGAGCAGGAAGGAAAGACCCTATCTCTCAGAGGACCTTTTCCAGAAACCAGCGGGGTGGGAAGAAAACTTGGGTCTCTAAGTCTCAGGGTCATTTCCAAGACTTATGCGGAGACTCTACCTCTACGGCAACGACTACCATTAAACACCCCCCCCCGTCTCTGGAGGAAAAGAGGGTCCACAGAGCCAGGGCTTCAGAGATTCTTTCTCTGACGGGCCCTATCAGTGCTCCTGAATCGCTGCCTGACTGCCCATCTCTGGAGGCAGTCAGGGGTCATCTGTCACTGTACCTAGACACCTGGACACATCTTACAATCAGGTCTTGGGTGCCAAGGATAATATCCAGAGGTTATTACATTCCCTTTCCCTTCCTTCAGAAACGAGGGGGAAACTCCCCAACGTCCCACCCAGTTAGAGGGAGTATGCAGCTTAAGAAGTTCAAAAGCTCCTGTAAAAATCTTCCAAAAGGTTCTGACCGAGCAAATAGGATCTGGAACATGTTTCCACTTCTTTTGGTTGCCAAAGAAAACTGTGGACCTTAGACTTATTGACATACTGATTCAGACTGCTTAGATCCAGAATTGGTCTAAGTTCTCGATGGTTACTGTCCAGTCCATCCTACCTCTTCTCCGCAAGGACAATTGCATGTGCTCGATAGATCTCCAGGATGTGTACTATCACTTAAAATAGACAGGCGCTGCAGGAGTCACTTGTACTTTTTCAGCTGGGAGCCAGTCACTGACAATTCAGAGAACTGCCCTTTGGACTCACCACAGCCCCTGGGTTTTTACCAAATGCATGGCAGTTGTGGCGGTCATCTAAGGCGAAGAGGATTCTGGGTGTTTCCATATTTAGATTGGCTCCTCATTGGTCCAACAAGACATCAACTACTATGATCCAGGGATTACTTGCTTCAGATCTCAAACTCATTAGGTATTATGGTAAATTTTGCAAAATTCAATCTGACTCTTCTACAGGCACTAAAGTTTATAGGGGTGAGGCTGGATACCACAAATCAAGTAGCTTCATTACGTCACCGCATCACATCCTTGAGAAATCAAGTTTGGGACATGCCGTCTCATCCATTCCCACCAGTGAAATTGGTGTTACCGGTTTTTGGATCAGTGTCAGCTGCCAGTGTTCTAGTTCCTCTAGCGAGAATCTTCATGCGAACCCTCCAATGGACTCTGGCAGTACAGTGGTCTATTTTTAACCAGCTTTATCTGTTCTCATCAAACTTACTCCAGTTTGCAAACAACATATTCGATGGATACAGTCAGGCGACCTGTTCCTGGAGAAGTTGCCACCCCCCCCAGTAGCCACTGTGACCTAGGATGCTTCCCAGCTGGGGTGGGGCATTTCAAGGGAAAGATAGTCCAAGACACGTGGTCCCCCTTGGAGGCCATGTTGCATATCAGTGTCCTAGAGATGAGCAGATGTTCTTAGTGTTTCACTGTTGCAGTCCTAACATATGGGTTGTCCGGCTCCCAGTAGCCCTCAGTCAGCCAGAATGCCATAGTCCTTGGTATATGACTCAGCTGCCGTCGACTGTAAAACTGATGTCAGAACACGTATAAAGGGAGGCGGTCGACACCATTTCCTCAGTCTTTCTTGCTGCGGAGCCTGAAGCGGATGCAATTCGCACTAGTGCCATTCGGCTGTTTACCTTTCTGCATTCCAACTACCAAGTTGAAGACGCCTTCAGATAAGTACCCCATTGGGGGCCCTCTTTTCTTGCTTTAACGAATGTCAGCTAAAATTAAACAGATTCCGCACCGTGATTTTCATTCCTATTGTATAACTTGTTTGGGTCTTGAGCACGACGTCCCTAACTGTGATCTTTGTGCTTCATTAAACCTGCGTACCATATGCTGTAGAGCTAAGATTTTATATAAGCATTTCGGAGTCTGGCCTAAGGTCGTCGGTATGGCATATTCTGGTTTCCTGACTTCGGATATACCTGGGAAACGCAAGGACAAGGATCGCGACAGGCCTAGGGTTAAAGCTGCTGACGACGTGCTGGTGAAATTGGCTGTTTGCCCAGCAGTAGTTAGTGAGGCACTTATGCAGCCCCTACATTCTGCAGATTTTCAGCAGCAGGCCTCTGCCGAGACCTTTACGGAGTCCTTCATGTTGCAGGCTGCTATTTTGTCTTCAGACCCTCCTCCTGTCGCAGCTTCAGATGGGTCCGAAGCTGCGATGCAGGCACCGGCTTCTGACGCCTCTTATCTTCGACATGAGACCAGAGCCAGACAGACTACCTTAACTCAGACTTCTGCAGTTGCTAGGCCTCCCTAGTCCCTCCAGATTAGTAGCAAACCTTTCAGCCACAAATCTATCCACCATCAGGTGTCAGCCTCACCTCCTGTGCCTCAGTCCCAGTTGGTAAAGATGGTTGGTGATCTTCTTTCCCTTAAGGGTCGTCACCCCCCCCCCCCCACCCTTCCAAGAGGGCCAGGGAATTGTCTCCTGATGTTTTGTCTGCCTCAGATTCTGAAGTTTCCAGTATTTCTGCTGGTGAGGAAGGACATTCTCAACTTTTTTTTCTGGCTTTGAGGATTCTGATGCTGAGGACTCTATCCCTTCTGCCTTCCCTCTTGAAGATTTTTCCTTTGGGGATACTTTGAATACTCTTAGGGAGCATTTTAAATGGGGAAAGTCAGGATTTTCCTCCAGTCTAAGAAGAGAATCTGGGAATTTTTGGATTTGCCACAGCATAAACCTCTGCTTATACCTGCCATTTTGGAAGTTGTGGATGATGTTTTCATGGAAAATTCTTTAAGTCCGAATTCTGTTCCGCCTGCTCCCAGAAAACCTGATTGGTATTATAGGGTTCCTGATTCTCATAAATTTCTTTTTAAAAATCCTTCTGCTGATCCTGAGATTATTTCTCAAGGTTCCAAAGGGGTTGAGGCTACTATTGCTAAAAACCCTGTACCTTTTGATAAGGAGTCTAGGGCCTTGGACAGGTGGGGTAAAAAGGTCTATACCTCTGCAACTCTTGCCATTAGATCTGTGAATTGTCTTTTTCACATGCTTAAGTATCAGCAGCATACTTTGGAGGCTAATTAAGGCTAAGCTTGGGGATGTTCCTCCCCGGAGAACAAAGACTTAAAAGATTTGCTAAATTCTGCCATTCTGGTTAATAAGTATTCACTTCATTGTGGTTTTGACACCTTGGAGGCTTTCTGCAGAGCAGCAGCCACTGGTACTGTTAAGGCATGTTTGGCTTGGGGGAGCAGCCTCTTTCTGAATCTGTAAAATCTAAATTGCTGGATGTTCCTTTGCACAATGACAACCTTTTTGGTAACCAGGCTGACTAGGTACTGAAGAAGTTGGAGGATAAGGCAAAAGCTATGCAAGCTGTAAAAGATTTCCTTCAGGTTCAGCCTCCTCGGTTTAGTAGGTATTATCCTTCCAAGAATTGGTCTTTCCCTGATCCTGGCAAGCAGGGTCGTTCTAGGCCTAGGTGTTTCAGATCTTCCAGAGGGCAGGCTTTTGCCACTCAAAGGGCTAAACAGAGTGGCATCCTTCTGCTAAATTGGGAATTTCTAAGCCAGCTTTCCAAAGCAAGCATTCTCAATGACTCCGGCCTTCTTGTGCCTACCTCTGCGGGCCCAGGGTTTCCATTGGGGGGAAGGTTAGCCAGGTTCGCGGAGGTGTGGTCTACAATCACAGACGACAAATGGGTGCTCAGCATAGTGAACCAAGGTTACAAGTTTTATTTTCACACCTTCCCTGATGTCCTTCAAGGATGCATCTGCAGTCCTAACATATGGGTTGTCCTGCCTCAGGCAGCCCTTCGGTCGGCCGGATTCCAAAGTCTGGGTCTGGCCTCGGCTGATGTCGCACTTCACCCGACGTCATAGCTGCTGTTTATTGGGTATAAAGGCATCAGCCGACGCCATTTTCCTCAGTCTTTCTTGCCGCGTGGTGCCCGAAGCAGAAGCTGTTCGCAAGTGCCGGTCGGTCAGATCCAGAGATTTCTACTACCGAAGACTTCTAAAAAGCTAAGTACCCCGTTGGGGACTCTTTCTTGCCTCAGCCGATGGCAAAGTAAATAATTGTTTAACTTGTGGGAAACAAATACCTCATAAGGATTTCCACTCTTACTGCCTTCCTTGCTTAGGCCCAGACCACGACGTATCAGCTTGTCTAGCCTGTGCTTCCTTCAACCGACAAACGCTTAGACGTCGGTCGGAGTTTGCAGAGGAGTTTTTTGGTCCCGCTTTTGCTTACAAAATGCCGTCGGAGACTCCGACTACACAAATAGCTAAAAAACGCAAGGAAAAGGACCGACACTCACGGTCCGCAGTTTCGGCTGAAACCGCGGTTAGGCCAACCGCGAGTGTCTCGGTTTTGGCTGAAACAGAGTCCTCGGTTCTTCCTTCGGCCGAAAGCATGCCTCCTATAGCCGAGGCCTCACAGACAATGGTTGAATCTGCTACTGATATTACTGCTACAGAAGCAGGCTCCCAGGATTTGTCGGATACTATTTCTTTAGACATATCTACCCCTGCACGTGGGGCTGCTAGACCCCCTGCTTCTATGTCCATCAAGGCTTTTGCCAGGGCTAAAGCAGCTAAATCTTCTAAGGCCTTACCTGCTAAAACTACCCCACATAGGCCTACCTCTAGTTCACAAATACTCAGCCTGGCTGAGGATCTCATTTCTTTGATCAGAGGATCACAACCTCACCCAGACAGGGCCTCTCAGCCCCCTTCAGATAAGAGGCCTAGGACTGAACCCCCGGAACCTGTCTCTACAGACTATTCCTCGGAGGACTCCGACATTACTGACCCTCAGGAAGGCCCATATTCTCCTTATGAGGATTCTGATGCAGAAGACTCCATTCCTTCTGCTTCTCCTCCTGAGGAATTTTCTTTTGGGGAAACCTTACATGCTATGAGGGAGCATTTCCAATGGCAGGGCCAGGATTTTTCAGATTCAAGGAAAAGGCTAAGGACCTTCTTACACTTACCACAGCATAGGCCTTTAGCCATTCCTCCAGTACTAACAGTAGTTGACTATGCATTTAACGATGCCTGTACTGCTCCTGATTCTCTTCCCCTGCCAAGCCTGACAGATATTACAGGGTCCCGGACACACACTACCATTTGTATAAGGCTCCTGTTGCAGATCCAGAAACCATTTCACAGGTCCCGAAAGGTGTGGCTGCTACTTCTGCCAAGAACCCTCTTCCCTCTGATAGGGAATCTAGAGCATTAGAGAGATGGGGTAAAAAGGTTTATACTTCTGCTCTTTCGGCTAGGGCCTTAAACTGTCAATTTCACATGATTCAATATCAGAAATTTTTGTTAGACCAGATAAATAAAAAACTTTCCTCTCCTGAACCTATAGACCGCAAGTCTCTTCAGGATTTGGTACATAACTCTCAGCAGGTCAGTAACCATTTCTTAAAATGTGGCTATGATGCACTGGAGACTTCCTTTAGGTCAACTATGACTGGAACAGTGATTCGAAGACATGCATGGTTAAAAGAACAGTCCTTACCAGCTCATGTTAAATCAAAACTCCTAGATGCTCCCATGGAGAAACAAAGTTTGTTTGGCTCCCCTGCACAGGAGGTTCTGAAGAAGGTGGAAGAAAAAGCAAAATCTGTCCAAACAGTCAAGGATTTCTTACAGGTCCAACCTCCGAGGTTTAGCAGAAATTGGCCTTCGAAGAATTGGTCCTTTCCAGACAACTCCAGAGCACAGAGAGGCAAAAATAGACGCCCAAGAGGCAGAAATCAAGCTAGGGGTGCCTACAGGGGACGTCAGTGGCAACCTACCAACCAGAGAAGTACCGCCACAGATTCAACAACCACCACTTCCACTGGACAAACACAATGACTTGGCTCTGATGCCGCCTACCAGGGAACAACTGGAAGCTCCCTTGAAGGAAAGCTAGCCTTATTTTCAGACAACTGGCATTACATTACAGGAGACAAATGGACTTTGCAAACAATAGACGAGGGCTACAGGTTTCACTTCCACACTCTACCAAAAAAGAGGGGAATGCCAAACCTACCACCAAGCCAAAAAACAGATGCTCTAAAACAAATCAACAACTTACTAGAGATAAGAGCTATAGAAAAGGTGCCACCAATGGAACAAGGCCAAGTTTTTTACTCCAGGCTTTTCCTGGTACTAAGAAAAGAAAATCAATGGAGACCTATTCTCGACTTGTCCGCACTGAACACATACCTCATTGTTCCAAAATTCAAAATGCTGACCCTCCAGCAGCTTCTTCCCATGCTGGGCAAGGAGTCTTGGCTGGTGACTCTAGATCTCAAGGAGGCGTACCTGCACGTCCCTATACGACCAGATTGCAGAAGATACCTCAGATTTCTTGCAGGATCTGAGCATTATCAATTCTCAGCATTGCCCTTTGGCTTATCTACTGCGCCCAGAGTATTCATGAAATGCCTGGCATCAGTAATTGCTCATTGCAGGCTCCAGGGAATTCAAATTTACCCATACCTGGACGACTGCCTATTACAAGCGGACAACAAGGCACAATTGACAAAAGATTTGAAAAATGTCATACAACTGTTGCAAGCTTTGGGATACACAGTCAACATGCAGAAGTCAAGACTAGTACCTTCCCAAAGGATAACATTCTTGGGGGCAGATCTGGACACATCAACTCAGATGGCCTTTCTCACAGAAGAAAAACAAAAGCAACTACCAGGCTATTTCATGTCATTAACAAAACACACTCGGCTTACTGCAAGGAAAGTCCTGCAAGCCCTGGGTTACATGGCATCCTGCATAATATTGATTCCGCATGCCAGGCTACATATGAGAAAGTTACAATGGTACCTAAGGAATGTATGGTCTCAACACCAGCACAGCCTAGAAAACCAGATTCCAATAATTCCATGCCTGAAGCAAGAATTCCTGTGGTGGGCTCAGGCCTGCCAGTTGAACAGAGGCTTGCCTTTCCACAAACCCCATCCAAGCCAGACCATCACCACGGACGCTTCAGACCTAGGATGGGGGGGCTCACATGGTGGACAAGTGTATACAAGGCCTATGGACCCAAGACCAGCTGAATCTACACATAAATCTAAAGGAGATGCTGGCAGTGAAATATGCGATCCAGGCATTCAGACCACTCCTTCAACAGGGTCATCTGCTGATAAGGACGGACAACACCACAGTCATGTGGTACATCAACAAACAAGGAGGTACACATTCATATCCTCTATGCCGGATGGCAATGGACCTGTGGAATGTGGCCCTGAACCTCAACATTCAACTTCAGGCCAGATTTGTACCAGGAAAAGAAAATTCTCTAGCAGACACCTTAAGCAGAACTACCACGGATGCTCACGAATGGATGCTGCATCCAGATATTTTCAAAGCCATAACAGAGAAATGGGGACTACCACAGATAGACCTGTTTGCCTCCCCACACAATCACCAATTGAAAAATTCTGGCAAGAACATACCACCCACTTGCTTGGAGGGTGGACTCACTTTCCTTCAGCTGGAAAACCTGACAGCATATGCATTTCCACCTCTTCCTTGATGTACAAAGTTCTACTGAAGATCAAAGAGGATCAACCAAGGGTAATTCTGATAGCTCCAGACTGGCCGAGGCAACATTGGTACCCGCTACTGAGAAGCATGTCTCGGACACACGCATGGCATCTACCTCTAAGTCCCTTACTACTAACACAGGACAACTACAGGATCCTACATCCAAACTTGAAAACACTGCAGCTAGCTGCTTGGAATATTGTATAAACCAAAATAACCCTGATCTATCTCAGAGGGTTAAGGACATTATCCTGGAGGCACACAGACCCCCCACAAGGAAGACTTATTCAGCCAAGTGGAAAAGATACCTCATTTGGAGTGCAGCAAAGGGAGAAAATGTCTCTGTGGCAAACATAGCACTCATCCTGGAATACTTAGCAGAGCTGTTCCATAATGGCCTGTCTTACTCCTCCATTAAGATTCATGCATCAGCAATTTCAGCAGAATACCACTTGAATCCTCCTGTCTTCTCTCATCCTCTACTCAGGCAGTTCTTGAGAGGAATCAAAAATGTAAAGCCTCCAAGGAAACCACCTTTACCTGCTTGGGATCTCAACTTTGTGCTGGAAAAGTTAACTCTCCCCCCTTTTGAACCAGCAGCAACAGCAGAATTACAATTCCTGTCTTGGAAAACTGCTTTCCTACTAGCAATCACTTCAGCAAGAAGGGTTTCTGAGCTACAGGCATTAATGGCAGTACAACCCTTCCTTATCTTCCATCAGGACAGAGTCTCTCTGAGAACCAACCCTACATTTCTGCCAAAAGTGGTCTCCAGAGTATCATTGAACCAAGCGATTCATTTACCTACATTCTTCCCCAACCCACAGAACAGGGGGGAAAGACTGCTACATACCTTGGATGTGTACAGACAATTACGCTACTATCTGGACAGAACTAAGACCAGCAGAAAAACTGACCAGCTTTTGGTAGCATATGCAAAAGGAATGCAAGGAAAAGCAATTTCAAAACAGACAATCTCGAAATGGATATGAAATTGCATCCGTTTTTGTTACTCTTTTCATGGAAAGACATCTCCTGATAATATCAGACCTCACTCCACAAGAGCTACAGCCACCACTACAGCTTTCCTACGAGGAGTGGCTACCAAAGACATTTTAGAAGCTGCTACCTGGAGCTCCGTGCATACATTTGCCAAGCATTTCAATCTTCCTTTATACTCTAGATCCCAAGCAGGTTTTGCAACTGCTGTTTTGCAAGGGATCATAACTACACCATCTTTATCTTAGTACCTCCTCCCCCAGTTTGGCTATGGTATTCTACCCATATGTTAGGACTGCAGATGCATCCTTGAAGGACATAGTACAGTTTTGTACCTACCATAAATGTAGATGTCCGAGAGGTATGCATCTGCAGTCAGGATTACCCACCCTCCTTCCCCTCTGTGGTACTCCTAGGGTATTTACCCATCTTTTAGCTAGCTGGGGGAATCTGTTATGGTGTATTTGTTTGTATGTATGTATATATATATCTATATTTGTTTATATTGTTTGCTCTCCACTGTTTGGAATTATTGCATTTATCCAAATTTAGCCTTACTAGAGGGCACCTGGCATCTGGGGCAAGAAACACTGAGGAAAATGGCGTCTGCTGATGCCTTTATACCCAATAAACAGCAGCTATGACATCGGGTGAAGTGCAACATCAGCCGAGGCCAGACCCAGACTTTGGAATCCGGCCGACCGAAGGGCTGCCTGAGGCAGGACAACCCATATGTTAGGACTGCAGATGCATACCTCTCGGACATCTACATTTATGGTAGGTACAAAACTGTACTTTCTACAAGGGTACCCAGACATACTCAGAACTCTTAGGGCAGAGGTAGAGAATCAAATTTCTTTTCTACTGGCTATATGGGTGCTATAGAGCCAGTTCCTGCAGATCAGACAGGCCTAGGTTTTTATTAAAGACTTTTTCTGGTACACAAAAAAGGGGGCACCTGGTGCCCTATTCTGGATCCGTCTATTCTAAACACTTTTCTGGTGATTCCCAAATTCAAGATGCTCACTCTTAAACAGTTACTGCCAATGCTGGACGAGGATTCATGACTGGTAACTTTGGATCTCAAGGAGGCTTATCTGAACATCCCAATAAGGGAAAGTTGCAGGCAGTTTCTTCGTTTCAGGGCTGGGTAGCGACACTTCCAGTTCTCTGCACTGCCCTTTTGCTTATCTACTGCTCCCAGAGTTTTCACAAAGTGTCTGGCGCCAGCCATTGCTTTTTGCAGGCAGGGAAACATTCAAATTTATCCTTATCTGGATGACTGTCTCATTCAAGCAAACTCCCCAGAACAGTTAAAGGATTTGCACTTCCTGAAGAACATTCTCCCTTCCTTGGGTTACACACACAATGAATAGAAGTCAAAGCTGGTTCCTACAAGGGAGATTGTTTTCCTGGGAGCGAGTCTGAATACAGCCACCCAGATGGTATTGCTCCCTCAAGACAAACAAGATCTGTCTGCTTATTTCAAGAACTTGGCAAGCATGAGCCAGCTCCCTGCAAGGCAATTCCTGCAAGCACTGGAATTCATGGCTTCATGTATCCTGATGATCCCATATGCAAGGCTGCATATGAGAGAACTTCAGTGGTACCTCAAGAACCTTTGGTGTCAACGCACACCGGGCTTAGACTTGATTCTTCCCCTTATTTCCTGTATACAAATGGAGTTACTTTGGTGGGCGACGGCCTGTTCTCAGAACAAGGGTCTGCCTTTCTGCCCACAACCTGCCAGCCAGATTCTCACCACAGATGCCTCAGGTTATGCATGGGGGGCACATCTGGAAGGCAGATGCCTACAGAGGACTTGGAGCACTCAACCGATTCATCTGCACAAAAACTTAAAATAATTGATGGCAGTGCAGCAGGCCTTGCTGGCTTTCAAGGACCTACTCTACTCTGGGACTCTTCTGATCAGGACAGACAATACCACAGTCATGTGATACATCAACAAGCAGGGGTGACTCACTCTTACCCTTTGTGCAGACACAGCATGACAGCATGAGACTGCGGTCCTTAGCAGCTTCCATGGGCATACATCTCATAGCCCAGTATCTTCCAGGGAGGCTAAACTCCTTGGCGGATCCATTGAGCAGATATGTCCTGGATCCTCACGAGTGGCAACTGAACAAGATCATTTTCCATCGCATCACTCAGCATTGGGGCACTCCTCAGGTGGATCTTTTCTCCTCTTACACCAGTCATCTCCTTCCAAATTTCTGCACCAGGGAGTTTCACAACAAAGCTTGGAGAGTGGACGCTTGGTCCTTCCCATGGACACAACTCTCAATTTATACCTTCCCATCTTTTCCCAGAGTGCTGCTAAAAATAAGGGACTAAAAACCAAAGGCTATTCTTATAGCACCAGATTGGCCCAGGCAGCATTGGTATCCCCTTCTTTGCAGCCTTACCCAAGCTCAGCCTTGGCATCTTCCCCTGGTACCAGATCTGTTGGTACAGGAGGGGGGAAAGTTTCTTCATCCTCTTCAAACTTTGCATTTAACTGCCTGGCTAATACTTTAAATCTTTCCCAGCAGGTGGTTGAAGTTCTTCATGAGGCCAGGAGGCCTAGCACCAGGAAATCCTATGCAGATAAATGGAAGAGATTTAGCTCTTGGATGCAGGCTAAAGGAGAAGACTTTTCTCATCCTTCTCTTTCTCTTATTCTTGATTATCTAGCAGATTTGCTTAATGGTGGACTTTCCTTTTCTTCAGTCAAGATTCATGCTTCAGCAATTTCTGCTCATTGTTCTTTTGAGCAACCAATTTTTTCTCGCCCCTTGATGAAGCAGTTCCTGAGGGGAGCTAGCAGTCTTAGACCTCCCAGAAGAACTCCTACTCCTGCTTGGGATCCTAATTTTGTCCTGGAGAAGCTTACTGTACCTCCCTTTGAACCTGCTAGTTTCTTTCATGGAAGACTTTCTTTTGGCTATTACTTCTGCCAGAAGGGTTTCGGAACTGCAAGCCTTAATGGCAGTAGAACCTTTCATTATTTTTCATACAGATCGGGTTTCTCCGAGAACTAATCCCTCCTGTATGCCTAAGGTAGTTTCCAGTCTGACCCCTAACCAGTCTATTCATCTGCCTACCTTTTCCAATAACCCCCAGAATAAAGGGGAAAGGATTCTGCACTCTTGATGTGCACCGACACTTGAGATTTTACTTAAACAGGACTAAACCCTTTCGAAACTCTGAGCAGTTGTTGGTTAGTTTTGCTCCTGGGGCTCCGGGTAAAGCTCTTTTGAAACCATTTCCAAATGGATTGCTCATTGTATTCACTTTTGTTGCCTGCAGCATGGGAAGGTTCCCCCTCAGGGTATTAAGACCCATTCTACTAGAGCAGCCTCTACTTCTGCAGCTTTTTTGAGAGTTGTGCCTACTAAGGACGTTCTAGACGCAGCTACTTGGTCTTCTGTCCATACTTTCACAAAGCATTACAATCTACCTTTGTTTTCTAAATCCAGGGCTGGTTTTACAAGGCCTCCTTACCAGCCCTTAATCTGCGATTCTTCCTCCCCCCTTTTGTGTTTTTCCTGGGGTTTGGGAATCAATCCATATGTTAGGACTGCAACAGTGAAACACGAACTTAGTACAGTTGTGTACACTTACCATAAATGTAGATGTTAGTGTATTCACTGTTGCAGTCCTGGTTTCGCACCCTCTAGTCCCCCTTTTTTCCTAAGGCACAGACAAGATATGTTATTTTTAGATGGCATGTTTCCAGGGTGTTTCCTTCCTTCCTGGGTTAGCCTTCTTTTGGGGGCTTCTAACAATTCTAACAGTTAAGGCAAGAAAAACTGAGGAAATGGCATCTGCCGCCTCCCTTTATACCGGACGTTGTGACATCAGTTTTACAGCCGATGTCCTATACCAAGGACTCTGGTATTTGGGCTGACTGAGTGCTACTGGGAGCCAGATAACCCATATGTTAGGACTGCAACAGTGAATACAATAATACCATTTTAAATCAGTTTTAATTTATGTATATTTTGTTTCCTTCATCATACATACATTTTTTCTTATTTTTATTTTTTCCTGGTTATTTTTTCCACTTTATTCAAAATGATGTGTAATAATACTATCTAATTATACAATTATATATATTTTTGTAGATTGTTTTTAGGGTTCTTGTACACAGACCTGAAGAAGTCTAGAAGGACGAAAGTGATCTTTAACAATAGGTTATGAAAATAGAAATTGATTTTTACATGGGAAATGTATATGTATATATTTTTTGATTGCCAAATGAACTAAGGTTGATATATTTCCGGCCATGTAGTATATGGTCTTGGATAAAATCAGATTTAGTAATCTATTTAGTAATCTGGTTAAATAAGAGGTACCACATCATTCTAAATTTTATTTAAAGTACATAAGGGTTATATATTATTATGACAAGCTACTAAGTAGGCCAGGACCAGCTCAAATGTCATACTGATGGGGGAAGGGATGTGAATTTTAACGTGTACCAGTAACACTGTTTACTGCACAATAAAACACTCTCATGCCTGATAAAAAGTGTGTGTCTGTGTATTTAATAAAGGATTTTTGACTGGAAACAGACTGCCTGCCTTGCTTGGATTACTTTTGAATACTTAGTATTGCTGTACAATTATGTATTTTGTAATTTGTTTTGACTTAAGACTAGTTTAAGTTCGCTACTTCTACTACTATTGTCTGATCTGATTAATATACAGTGATTAACTAGAAATATATGGACTGAAAATCTTCCACACAGAGAAGTTTCTTACACTGTTTTGTTTTTGGACCCACTACACTTTAGTGGGTTGTTTTGAGACTTCGGGGATACCATGGAGATTACTTGTTTACATCAAAGACTAATGCACCTCAAGGCTGGTCAAACAGTTTGACAAACTTGAGCTTCTCCACATCCAACTTACCATATGTAAAGTCCCATACCAAATCCTTGCAAGAAATAGGTCCCTTTTCATGATGCAGGAAGCCCATACCACATACTTGAATGTACTAGACACTCCACATTCACAACACCACAATATTTATGGACGAATTTAACTACACAGACTCGGGCATGAGATTCCTGGACTTAACACCATTGAACAGCTAGTCTGCATGCTCAGGGCTATGAATATCTATAACCTGGGGGAACAGTGCACTTCCCTAGTGTAAAAATCCTCATTGGTCAGATCAGACCATAAACGTGTCTCCTTTGAAATAAAAACTAAGCCTGGGACCCCAGCTAATCCTGGAACATTTTGAAAACTAATACCTCCTACTAAGAAAAATATTAGTAAAATTCCAAGCCCCCAAGCCCTGAGAACACAGCTGCCTATGCAGAACTGTTCACAGAAACCCAGTAAATCATGTAAATAACCGCATAGACGCAGCTGTTCTTTCCAAAATAAACATAGGACAACCACCACGAATGGGTCTATATTATATAAGTGAACGCACTGAGCTGCGAATGCTATATAGTCGGCCCGCAATCCCCGAAAACCCAAAATGTTGAACACATGGATCAGCGATTCCCCTCCCCCGGAAAAAAAAATCCCTGATCTATAACAAAAACAAAAAAATCAAAACAAAAAGTGGGGGCTTTACCCCCTATATAAATATACCAGCTTTGAGATCGCACCAAAGTCCCAAAAACGGTCCAGTGATTTTTTTCCCCCCTAGGAAAAAGGATTGCTGTTCCGTGATTTTGGTATTTTGTCATTTCGCGTAATCACATTTGACTAAACAGCGTTCGCAACTCATTGTGTTTGCTAAAATAATAGGGAGCCCCAAGAACAAGACATCCTGATGGAATCCAAGTATAAATAGGTTGTATAACAAAAGAATACAAAATCATGTCCAAAAACAAGGGTGTTGCCCTGCAGGTAACACTCCCTTTTTAATCTGAGTAAGTAACTATGTGAACAAATCAATTCCACCAAAGCCAAATTTGAGGTAAAAGTAGCCACCCAAGCTAAGGAGTGTCATAAGGAGGCTTTCTTCAGTTATGTTCGCAACCTTAAAAGCGTCACCCAAGAGTGTGCTGAACTGATGGTGAATGGAACCACCTACACAGAGCGAGAGGATATAGCAATTCTGCTGTCTGAGATTTAGCTTAAGATATACTCCCCTTTCCAGCTATCAGTAGGCAGCAGATCATTGCACTCTCAAGGCCAAGAACACTGTTTCAGTGAGCCATGATAATCCTGGATGCCCCTAAATAGAATGAAACATGACCTGTTAGGCCCACTAGAATATCTGTTTAACCACAGGCTTTAATGGGCTTCATGCCTAACAAATGGAGGAGTGCAATGGTTACATTAGACCCAGGGAACTACAGAATCATAAGTCTGACTAGACTCTTATGCAAGGCCATGGATCCGATAATGTAGGAAACCTACAGACCCTTTACCCAACTCAGTTTGGTTTTGTCAAAGACAGGTCATGCCTGGTTAACTTGGGGGAACTTTTTCAAGAAGGTTACTAAAGCTGTGAATGAGGGCAAAACTGTACAGATTGCCTACCTTGATCTGGCCAACGTCTTTGACAAAATACCTCACTTGAACATTGTAGGCAAACTTAAAAGATTAGATATAAAACCTGTATGTCACCCTATGGATAGCCAGTTGGTTCACTGATAGGACAGAAGAAGTTAGGACCTCTACAGAGAGGCCTGTCACTAACAGTCCCATGGCGATCAGTGTTGGGATCTGTTATTTTTTTTTTTTTTTTTTGGCAACTACTTTTCTGAAGGCATGATAAATGTTAAGGGCTTCTGACTGACTGCAAATTAGACGTGGTCACTGAATCTCATAAAGACAGATATCCTTTGAGGTTCTGACCCAGACAAACAACTTGTGCCAGAGCCATGGACTAAGTCGGTATGAAAAAATGCATAATAGTACCCCTTGAAAAGGCTGACACCTCCTGGAAACTACCACATTTATAGTACATCCATAAAGTAAATCTAGTGTTTAGGGATCTTGGCATGCATGTTAAGTTACTGACCATTGACCACCATGTGTCTACTGTCAGTCATTCTAGGTTGTACAGCTCATAAATAAGGGCATAGTATCCAGGTCCGAGGAGGTCATTGCTCCTCGGTACTCGGTCTGATGAGACCTGTCATAGAGTACAGTACAGCCTTCAGCATATACCTGTCCAGGCATTCACAACAGCTTGACACCTCAAGAGGTTCCTTGCTGAAAGAATACAGGGAGTAAACAAGTCCTGTTTAAAAGCTCTATCCCTGTACTCGTCTTCTACTGACCACTGTGTGGCGATCTATGCCTAGCCTGCAAGGCATCCTTTGATCTCACACAGATGGATTTGTGACATATCCACAAAATAAATAGCATTAGAAATACCTGATCTGTGTACCTTAACCTTATCAGTGACTTAAATGGTAGTGATAGTGGTATAGGTATGTGTCTCAAAGATAACAGTTTGTTTGGAAAAGGCTTCCCATCCATGTGAAACCATGCTCATCATTGACCCACTTCAAATGTAACTTGGACCAGTGGATGGGAAATTGCAAATTTCCTCCAGGTTTGGCACCTGTGCCCCTAATTGAGAGGGGCAGCCTGTGAATGCTTGATGTGTGTAGCCTGTGAATGCTTGGTGTGCAAGCCTGTATTATTACAGTAAAGTTCCTTGCAGTATTCACACGGCAATATTTTAGTAAATTTGAGTAAGCTTAGCTAGGCTTAAAATGCCGTTAGGGGATTACTAGGTTAATGGCCCGATGTGCCTGTGGCATCCTAAGTTCTTTGTAGTCTAGCCTTCACTCTTTTAAGTCATAGTACTGCACTCAGGCTGTATGCCGCTGATCAGTTTTAAGAAATATACTGTATTTCAGTGTGTGGAACTGCAGGTATTTGCAAACTAAAAGAATACAGGGTACTTTCAGTCCTTATTTCTATTAGTTTAGATACGTTCCATTAGAAAATAATTTAAGGTTCATGTACAGTTAGAATTCGTTCACCATGTCCTCTTAGCTAGAAACCATTTTGGGAAAAGTTGTATTATGGATAGCTTCATAGGTTCATGGGATGATACTAGGCTATTGGTCTGGAGACCCTTATAAGTCTAGCCAAGAATTTTGCACATGTTCCCACAAAGTCAGCACCTGTTTCCCCTGTCCAGCCGGGATTCGGGTGAAATCCCAGGGGTGTATTTTCTGTTTCCCATCCAGTCATCCAGGTTTCTCTTAAAGAGGGCTAGTGAAGTACTCTGCTTGACATGGAGAGGGAATCTATCCACAGATGGGGAAGTCTTTGGGAGACCAATTTATCCTGCCAACAAGTTCTATTAATGTCACAGACCAGGTTGAGGCCTTGCTTGTGGGTTGCGTGAGTGGAGTTTGACTTGCAGATAGACCCAGCTTGATTGAGTTGCTGCATAAGACATCCTTGTATGCCATACACAGGTCATCTCTGAGCAGTCTGTATGAGACTGAGTAGAGGGACAGGGATTTTAGCCTATCTGTATAGGATAGGTGTTTGAGACCCCAGATTTTCCTGGTCAGGAACCTCTGTGGTCTCTCCAGCTGTTACATGTGCTTGGCAAGGTACATTTTGAATAGGGCATTGTAGTCTGTAATGGGTCTGATAGGAGAGAACTACAGGGATGTTACGTTCTCCTTGTTCCTGGATAAAATACCCTTACCTATGAGGTGGACCGTGTAGAAAGCCTTTCATATAATGGAGGCAATGTGGTGGTCAAAGTCAGGTTGCTATCGACCTGGATGCCCAAGTCCCTCACGACTGATTGCATGCTTAGTATGCTGTTATTAATGTGTTAATCAGTGGGAATGCCATTCTTCCTAAAGGGGATAATGATGCATTTCTTGGCATTCAGTTTCAGGCCATGCTTCTGGCACCAGTCATTAGTTTGGGTGAGGCCCTCTTGGAGGATGTTGACATCACTAAGGGAATTTAAGACAGTGCCCAGCTTGCAGTCATCTGCAGACTTGGTCAACCACAGACCACTGGTTTTGGTTTACACCTCTGAAAAATATATCCCAAACAGTAGAGGCCCCAAGACCGATCTTTGGGGTAAGTCTCTCATTACGGGTCTACTACTAGAGGTGGCTTCCCCCTATTTTGACTGAGTGGGTTCTGTCAGTGAGCCAGTGAGGTGCCCATCTGGTAACATATGGGTTTATGCCTAGCTGGAAGAGTATCTATTATGCCGAAGTGGGGAATAATTTTGAAGGCTTTGGCTAGGTCAAGGTAGGTGATGTGTACAGTCTTCCCCTCTTCAATGGCTTTGGTGACGGTTTCAAAGAAGTCAACCAAGTTTAACAGGCATGATCTTCCTTTGACAAAACCAAACTGTGTGGGATCAAATGTTTGGAGGTTGCCAGTGTCCTTGTTTATAAAGTCCATGCTAATGAATTCCATGGCCTTGCAGATCAGGCTAGTTAGGCTTATGGGTCTTTAATTGCCTGAGTCGGTGGATGGTCCACCTTTGTGTAGAGGGATGAGGGACTGTCCTCCATTTGGCTGGGAAAAAGCCAGTGCTCAGGCTTTGGTTGAATTGGGTGCCTAATGGTGTGGGAGAGCTCATACCTGAGTTCATGTAGGATCCAGCCAGGGATGATGTCTTGTCCCATGGAGGCTGTATTTTTTGCCTTTGAGAGGGCATTAAAGATGTTCATCATGTTTCACTGTTGCAGTCATGACTGTAGGGTTCTCCCCTGTTGGCAGGCAGTCCTCGGTCGGCCAGAATCCCAAAGTCTGGGTCCGGCGTCAGCTGTTCAGCTATGCTCCCTGACGTCAGAGCGCCAGGAGTACAAAGCTGACAGCCGACGCCATGTTCTCCAGTCTTTCTTGCTGTGCGGTGATAGCAGTTCGCAAGTGCCGGTCGGCTGACTCCTGACAATTTTTTCTAATCAAACTTCAGTCCGAAGACTTTCTTCTCCTACTCGAAGCTAAGTACCCCGTTGGGGAAACTTTTTTTTCTTGCTCCAGTCGATGTCAGAAAAAGTTAATAATTGTATTTCATGTGGGAAGCAAATAACTTCATAAGGATTTTCATTCTTACTGTATTCCTTGCTTAGGCCCTGACCACGACATAGCTAGTTGTCGGTTTTGTGCTAGATTCAATCAATGTACTATCAAATGAAGATACTATTTTGCATTTCATTACTTCGGTAGGCGTTTTAATTACAAAATGTCGTCTGATACAGTTCCGGCTACCGGAGTTCACAAATGACGCAAGGACAAAGACAGGCCTCCGAGGTCCAAATCAGATGATATCGCACAAACGGAGCCAGCTTCAGGTTCGGCTGTCATCAGTGAGGCGCTTTTGCAGCCCCTGTCGTCTGCCATTTCGGAACCGATAGCCGAAACGGACTCGCACGAGGAGCCAACTAGGCCTTCGGCTTCCGAAGGGGTTTTCAGGCCTACTCAGCTTCTTATAAAGGCAAAGCCAAAGACAAAGGCAAAGACTCCTTCCAAATCAGACTGCAACCCAGGCCTCTTCTGATCCGGCTCCCAAGTCTCAGAAACAGTTACTTAAAATGGCGGAGGACTTACTATGATTAGGGGTTCACATCCCCCTCCAGATAAAAGGCCAAGACAGGAAGTTTCTTATGACTCCTCTGATCAGGCTTCTGTTTCTTCTGACCAGGAATATTCTTTCCCTCCTTATGAGGATTCTGATACTGAGGAATCCATTCCTTCAGCTTCTCCCCCTGAGGATTTCTCTTTTGGGGAAACTTTGCATGAAATGAGGGAACATTTCCACTGGGAAGGACAGGAGTACTCTGAATCTAAGAAAAGACTAAGGGATTTCCTTCTTCTTCCCCAACATAGGCCCCTGGCTATTCCTCCTATTTTGGATATTGTGGATGATGCTTTTTCGGAGGCTAACTTAACTCCTGACTCTCTTCCTCCAGATCCTGTTAAGCCAGACAGATACTATAGGGTTCCTGATTCCCACCAGTTTTTATTCAAGAACCCTGCTGCTGACCCTGAAACCATTTCTCCGGGTCCTAAGGGCGTCGAGGCCGCTTCTGCTAAAAACCCCATTCCCACTGAGAAGGATTCCAGATCTTTAGAAAGATGGGGCAAAAAAGTGTACACTTCTGCTACTTTATCTATTAGGGCTTTAAACTGTCAGTTTCATATGCTGAAATACCAGCAATTTCTCATGTCTGTTTTAAAGCAAAAGCTAACTTCCATTTCCGCCTGTGCAGATAAGGAACTACATGACTTACTGCATGCCACTGAACAAGTTGGGAAGCATGGTTTACACTGTGGATTTGATGCCTTGGAGGCTTCTTGTAGGGCTGCTGCCTCTGGCACAGTAATTAGAAGGCATGTATGGTTAAAGGAACAAAATTTGCCAGATCAGGTAAAGGCTAAATTATTGGATGCTCCCGTTCAGCATGTTTTATTTGGATCTAAAGCTGAAGACGTGATTAAAAAGATGGAGGACAAGGCAAAGTCCATGCAAACAGTTAAAGATTTCTTACAAGTACAGCCACCCAGATTTAGCAGGAATTGGCCTACAAAAAATTGGTCCTTTCCCAATTCAGACAGGCCTCAGAGGGGAAGATATAGATGCCCCCGAGGTAGGCCTCAAATGCAAGCCTCTTACAGACCAAGACAGTGGACTGCTTCCACCCCTAGGGGAGGAGAAGACAGGTTGCAAGCTCATAGAAAACAGACTCAATGACTCCCTCTGTTGGGCTGCAGGAACTTCTTGCCTGGAAGCCCCTCTTGGAGGAAAACTTTCTCTTTTTCATCTAAATTGGACTCTTATAACCCAAGACAAGTGGGTTCTGGATGTGGTTTCAAGAGGTTACAAATTCCATTTTCATACTCCACCAAGGCCAAGCGGATGGCCAGATCTTCCAAAACATCAATGGTCAGAGGCATTAAACCAGGTGGAAGCTCTCTTGGCTATGAAAGCCATAGAACTAGTTCCACTTTGAGATGGGACAAGGTTTTTACTCAAGGCTCTTTCTAGTCCCCAGGAAGCAAAATTCATGGAGACCCATTCTGGATCGGTCAGTCTTGAACACTTTTCTAGAGATACCAAAGTTCACGATGCTTACTCTACAGCAGCTACTACCAATGCTGACCAAAAATGCATGGATGGTAACTTTGGATTTAAAAGAAGCATATTTACACATCCCCATCAGACAGGAACGCAGAAAATACCTCAGGTTCAAGGCAGGATCGAGGCACTACCAATTCTCTGCGCTGCCCTTTGGATTGTCTGCTGCGCCCAGGGTCTTTACCAAGTGCCTGGCTCCAGTAGTAGCTTATTGCAGACTCAAGGGAATTCAAATTTACCCTTATCTGGACGACTGCCTTATTCAGGCAGACAGCAAGGATGTCTTACTCCAGCATCTACAGTTTGTTCAGAATCTTCTCAAGTTCCTGGGATTCACTGTAAACATAAAAAAGTCAAATTTGACACCCTCACAACAGATAATTTTTCTGGGCGCTTCTCTAAACACAACAACCCAGATGGCATTTCTGACATACGAAAAACAGTTACAGCTGGCTTCAACTTTCAAAACCTTGGCAACTGCAACTCCGCTATCTGCAAGGAGATTCCTGCAGGCTCTGGGTTACATGGCCTCCTGCATCCTTCTCGTACCATATGCAAGACTACATATGAGGAAAATACAGTGGTACCTAAAAAGTGTATGGTCTCAGCATTGTCACAACCTAGACATACTGATCTCCGTCCTGCCTCGTCTTCAAAAGGAATTCTTTTGGTGGTCCAAGGCATGTACTCTAAACAAAGGAAAACCGTTCTGTCTGCCTCCTGCCACTCGGATTCTAACCACGGACTCCTCAGATTATGCATGTGGAGCCCATTTTTGGGGCAACTGTCTGCAGGGCCTTTGGACAAAGGATCAGAAGCACCTGCATATCAATTTAAAGGAAATGTTAGCTGTTCAGAAAGCTCTATTGGCCTTCAGGAATCTTTTACAACCAGGACAACTACTGATACAGACAGACAACACCACAGTTATGTGGTACATAAACAAGCAAGGGGATCTAATTCCTACCCCCTTTGCAGACTAGCCATGGATCTTTGGAACACAGCCCTAGCTTGCAATCTGGACCTTCAAGCACAGTTTCTACCAGGGCAGCAAAACTTCCTGGCAGACAGTCTGAGCAGAAACCTTTCGGATCCACACGAATGGATGTTAGACTCTGGAATATTCAAGATGATTACAGCAGTCTGGGGATGTCCTCACATAGACATCTTTGCATCCCACCTCAATCATCAACTACAAATTTTTTGCACCAGGACTTTCCACAATCAAGCTTGGAAAGTGGATGCTCTATCATTCAGTTGGAGAAACCTCTCGGGATATGCCTTTCCGCCTCTTCCTCTTCTTCCACGGGTATTACTAAAGATCAAGCAGGACAAGCCCAAGATGATAATCTTGCTGGCCCCAAATTGGCCTCGACAGTTTTGGTACCCAACACTAAGAAACCTTTGTCTAGAGCCACCCTGGGTTTTACCACAGATTCCGAACCTTCTGTCCCAACACCAGGGTCAGATTCTACACTCCCATGTCAAAACTCTCAGCCTGGTGGCCTAGTTAATCCAGGATCTTTGATTCATTCTCTCCTACCCAAGCAGGTTATGGATGTCATTTTAGAAGCCAGACGTCCTAGCACTAGAAAATCTTATGCAGGAAAATAGAAAAGATTTTGTTCCTGGATGCAGGCTCAGGATTCTGATCCTCTTATTCCTAATATTCCTCAGATTTTACTTTACCTGTCAGACCTCTTACATAAGGGTCTCTCTTTCTCTTCCATTAAGATACACGCCTCTGCTATTTCTGCTAATTATAATACAGACCCTCCTATCTTTTCCCACTAGCTCATGAGACAATTTCTCAGAGGAGCTAAGAACTTAAGGCCCCCTAGATCTCCTCCCATTCCTGCTTGGGATCTCAACTATGTTTTGGAAAGCTCACCTTACCTCCTTTTTGAGCCTGCTGCCTCATCTGATATCAAGTTTTTATCTTGGAAGACAGCCATCCTTTTAGCTCTGACCTCTGCCAGGAGGGTTTCAGAGTTACAAGCTCTTATGGCTGTGGAACCTTATATTTTTCATCAAGACAGGGTGTCTTTAAGGACTAATCCTACTTTCATGCCTAAGGTGGTTTCCAAAGTGGCTTTAAATCAGACTATTCATTTGCCAACTTTTTCCCCACTCCTCAAAATAAAGGGGAAAGGATCTTACATTCCTTGGATGTACACAGACAACTACGTTTTTACCTGGACAGAACCAAGGACATCAGGAAATCAGAGCAATTACTTGTTTCTTATGTTTCAAGTTCCCAAGGTAAAGCCATTTCAAAACAGACCATTTCTAAATGGATTGCTCATGGAATCAGATTTTGCTATTCACACCATGGAAAGCAAATCCCAGGGAGTATAAGGACTCACTCTACCAGAGCTGCTGCCACTTCAGCTGCCTTCCTCAGGGGAGTTCCTACCAAAGACATTTTGGAAGCTGCAAGTTGGAGTTCAGTGCATACTTTTTCCAAGCACTACAATCTACCTCTCTACTCAGCCGCCCCCTCTACTTTATAACCACCTCCCTTTCTTTCTGCTTTGGGATTCTACCCTACAGTCATGACTGCAATAGTGAAACACGATGAACATAGTACAGTTGTGTACACTTACCATAAATGTAGATGTTAGAGTGTCTTCACTGTTGCAGTCTGGGTTTCCCTCCCTCCTGTCCCCTCTTATTTTTTCTTTTGTGTGGTTCCTTTTTTCACCCTTCTTCTGAGGTGTATTTGCAAAGGGTATGGGACCTTATTCATTTTGGAACTTCTGACATCTGGGGAAAGAAAAACTGGAGAACATGGCATCGGCTGTCAGCTTTGTACTCCTGGTGCTCTGACGTCAGGGAGCATGGCTGAACAGCTGACGCCGGACCCAGACTTTGGGATTCTGGCCGACCGAGGACTGCCTGCCGGCAGGAAGAACCCTACAGTCATGACTGCAACAGTGAAGACACTCTAACATCTACATTTATGGTAAGTGTACACAACTGTACTATCTGCTCCCTGATGATGAGGGGAGGGGGCAGGTGTTGGGATGTTTTTTGGTTTACTGATGGGGGGAGGGACGGGGGGGGGGGTAAAGTTTTCACTGAACCTGTCTGCCAGCAGGTTGGCTGTATCGTCACAGTTTGTGTATGTGGTGGTGTTGACCACCAGTTCAGAGCAGATTTTGGTGTTACCTTTGAGATTGCGGACGTATGTGAAGAAGGCCTTGTGATTGTCCTAGAGGATGTGGCCAATTTGAGCTTGAAAGCCTTAGAGGATTTCCCCAGTGACCATTATTTGCTTGTTCATACAAAGGAGAGATTGCTTCCAACTTGGCGCATGCGTCTTCTTAGTACTGGACAACAGTTTTTTTTCCTTTTGTTTTTTTATTGCTGCTGTCCACCAGACAGGTTTACTGTTTCTTGAAGATGGTTTGGTCCTGTCTGGTATTGCTGAGTCCATGCAGTTGTTAGGTTTGGACATTGGTGCTAGTTCCAACTGAAGGGACAGTGGCTGTCAAGCTGCGTATACCTGCTCAGGAGATTGTAGTTTGTTTTGAAAAAAAATTTTTGACCCTGGCATGGGGGGGGGGGGGTGACTTTGAAAGTGATTGCTTTATGGCCAGATTTTACCAAGGAGGATGACACTGTAGGGGTGTTGGTTAGTACCAGGTCCAGGATATTTTCATCTCTCTTGGGATTGTCTACCAACTTATCCAATGCATTGGCGAAATTGAGAAATTTCTGGGCGTTCATATTTGGGCTAGAATAGGTCTTCCCGTCTGTGGTTGGTTAGATGTTCATGTTTTACTGTTGCAGTCATTACTCTTGGGTTATCCTGCTGGCAGGCTACCCGCAGTCGGCCTGAATTCCAAAGTCTTGGTCTGGCGCTATTGCTGTCGCCTCTTTCCTGACGTCAGTGCGCTAGGGGTATAAAAGATGCAGCCGACGCCATATTCTTCAGTCGTTCTTGCCGTGCAGTGCCCGAAGCAGAAGCTGTTCGCAAGTGCCGGTCGGCCGACTCCTGAGATTTTCGTGTTCGAATTTCAGATCTGAAGTCTTCATTTAAAGCTAAGTACCCCGTTGGGGAAACTTTTCTTGCTCCAGACTGATTTCAGAAAAAGTTAATAGTTGTATTTCTTGTGGGAAGCAAATACCTCATAAGGACTTCCATTCTTATTGTATTCCTTGCCTAGGCCCTGATCATGACGTTGCTAATTGCAGGTTTTGTGCTAGATTTAACCAACGCACTATTAAGCGTCGGTACGATTTTGCATTTCATTACTTTGGCTGAAGATTTAATTACACAATGTCGGATAGCCATCCGACTACCGTAATTCACAAGAAACGCAAGGAAAAGGACAGGCATCCGAGGTCCAAAGCTGATGAGGCTTCTAAGCCAGTTGCCGGTTCTCAGTGAGGTGCTTTCGCAGCCCCTGACGCCCGCTACCTCAGAGCCGCAGGCCGCTTCCGACTCCCACGTGGAGCAGACTAGGCTGCTGGAAACTCAAGGTATTGGACACTTGGAAAATATTCCCTCAGATGGGTCGGGAGCCACTGAGCAGGCATCTGCTTCTGAGGGTGCTTTCAGGCCTACTCAGTTATATGTAAAACCGACTACAGCTTCAAAGGCAAAGACTAAAGCACCACTAAAGACAAAGAAACAAGTGCAGCAAGCCCATGGACAGGCCTCTATGCCTAAAAAACAGATGCTTGAAATGGCCGAAGACCTAATTACTTTGATCAGGGGTTCCCATCCCCCTCCTGATAAGAGGCATAGGCAAGAGACTATATGAATCTTAGATCAGGTTTCCATTTCCTCTGACTCCTCTTCTGAACAGGAATACTCTCTTCCTCCCTTTGAGGATTCTGATGATGAAGAATCTATCCCTTCAGCCTCTCCTCCTGAGGATTATTCTTTTGGGGAAACCCTGCAAACCATGAGGGAGCACTTCCACTGGGAGAGCCAAGACTACTCGGAATCTAAGAAAAGGCTCAGAGATTTTCTTTTACTACCTCAACACAGGCCTCTTGCTATCCCCCCTGTTTTAGACATTGTAGATTATGTATTTTTAGAGTCTGGCCTGTCTCCTGACTCTTTGCCCCATGCACCTGTTAAGCCAGGCAGATAATACAGGGTTCCAGATTCACATAAATGTCTTTATAAAAAAACATGCTGACCCAGAAACTATTTCTCAGGGTCCCAAAGGGGTCAAGGTTTCCACTGCAAAAAACCTATCCCCTCTGATAGGGATTCAAGGGCACTGGACAGATGGGGGGGGGGGGGAGGTTTACACTTCTGCTACCGTGGCTGTGAGGGCTTTAAATTGTCAATTTCATATGCTTAAATATCAGCAATACTTAATGTCACTGCTTAAACAGAAAATGTTAAATTCTGAATGTGCAGAAAACAAGGAAATGCAGGATTTATTGCATGCAACTGAACAAGTGGGAAGGCATACTTTGCAATGTGGTTTTGATTCTCTGGAGGCCTCTTGCAGGGCCGCTGTTACCGTTTCTATCATTAGGAGGCTTGCTTGGTTAAAGGAACAGAATCTGCCTGATCATGTTAAAGCAAAATTATTAGATGCTCCATTACAGCATGATATTTTGTTTGGTGTTAAAGCAGAAGAGGTGTTGAAGAAAATGGAGGACAAAGCAAAATGTATGCAGGCAGTTAAGGATTTCTTACAGGTGCAGCCACCCAGATTTAGCAGGAACTGGCCTACAAAGAATTGGTCCTTTCCAGTGTCAGACAGGCCACAAAGAGGCAGATACAGACGCCCCAGAGGCAGATCCCAGCCCCAAGGCTCATACAGGCCTAAACAATGGGGTGCTTCAACCTCCAAAAGTGGATAAGACAAATCACAGCCTTACAGGAAACAGTCCCAATGACTTTCCTCTGCCAACACCAAACACTTATCTTTTGGCAGCCCCCTTAGGGGGAAAACTAGCACTTTTTTCACAAAATTGGCACATGGTCACCCAGGACAAATGGGTCTTGAATATAGTGTCTCAGGGCTACAGTTTCCACTTTCACACCCTGCCAAGGGCAAAAGGTATGCCAGACCTGCCACACAATCAATGGGCAGAGGCACAAAAGCAAGTTTCATCCCTCATGGACGAGGGCCATTCAGCGAGTACCACAGCAAGAGCAGGGACAAAGATTTTACTAGAGACTTTTCTTGGTACCCAGAAAGGACAAAGTGTGGAGACCAATACTGGACCTGTCTATTCTAAACACATTTCTGGACGTTCCAAAATTCAAGATGTTGACTCTGCAGCACCTTCTGCCCATGCTGGGCAAGAAGGCTTGGCTTGTAACTTTGTACCTAAAAGAGGCATACCTGCATGTCCCAATCTGACAATCTTGCAGAAAATACCTCAGATTCATATCTGGCTCACTGCACTAACAATTCTCTGCACTGCCCTTTGGCTTATCTACTGCACCCAGGGTCTTCACAAAATGCCTGGCACCAGTAATTGCATTTTGCAGACAAAGCGCATTTCAGTTATGTCCTTACTTGGACGACTGCCTTATTCAAGCAGAGAACAAGGACATTCTACTAAAGCATCTGGCGTTCGTAAAAAGATTACTAATTTGCTTAGGGTACACAGTAAACGAAAATAAATCAAAACTAGTACCCTCTCGAGATATTCCTGGGTGCAAGCTTAAATACAACTGCCTGCCCAGATGGCTTATCTCACGCCAGACAAACAAAGGCAATTGACTTCTTACTTCAAAATGTTGGCAACAAAGACCCCAGTTATCTGCAAGAAAAATTTTGCAGGCTTTGGGCTTCATGGCATCCTGCAGTCTGCTAATTCCATATGCCAGACTGCATATGAGGAAACTACAGTGGTATCTAAAAAGTGTTGACTCAACATTGCCACAGCCTGGAAACATTAATTACCCTCATTCCCTGCCTGCAACAGGAGTTTCAATGTTGGGCACAGGCCTGTCACCACAAGGGACAGCCATTCACTTTACCCACACCCAGGCAGACACTAACAACTGATGCATCAGATTATGCCTGGGGGGCCCACATAGCAGGAAATTGTTTTCAGGGCACATGGCCCGCAAGCCAGATGCATCTTCATATCGATCAAAAAGAGATGCTAGCTGTTCAAAATTCCCTGACAGCTTTCAAGGATCTACTTCATCCAGGATAACTACTGATAAAGGCGGACAATGCTACAGTCATGTGGTACATAAACAAGTAGGGAGGCACACATTCCTACCCCCTCTGCAGACAAGCCATGACTTTGTGGGACACAGAATTGACTTATCAAGTTCACCTGCAAGCACAATTCCTGCCAGGAAAGATAAATACTCTGGCAGACAAACTAAGCAGAAACCTCATGGATCCCCATGAGGGGAAACTGGGTCCACACGTCTTCAGCATGATAACAAGGAAATGGGGATGCCCAGACATCTATTTGCCTCCCCTCACAATTGCCAACTACAGAGATTCTGCACAAGGACTTATCACAAGCAAGCATGGAAAGTGGATGCCTCATCCTTCAGCTGGAAAAACCTAACAGTATATGCCTTTACTCCACTGCCTCTCCTCCCCAAGGTACTCTTAACGGTCAGACAAGAGAAGCCAAAAATTATATCGATTGCCCCAGACTGGCCACGCCAGCACTGGTACCCAATCCTAAAGAATTTGTCTCAAGGTCCAGCCTGGACATTGCCTCATATTCCTCACTTACTGACCCAACAAGACAATTAGATCCTGCACAGCCAACTCAGGACCTTAAATCTGGCAGCATGGCGGATAATGTAGCCATTCAGACCACTCCTCGCTTCAAAGCTGTGATGGATGTTATTTTGGAGGCCAGGAGGGCCCAGTACCAGAAAATCTTATGCAGAAAAATGGAAGAGATTCTGTGCTTGGAACCAGGCACAAGGAATTGACACGTTTGTACCAAACATTCCTCAGATTTTACAATACTTAACTGAGATGCTGGACAAAGGCCTATCCTTTTCATCAATTAAGATCCATGCCTCTGCCATTTCAGCCCATTACAATACGGAACCACCTATCTTTTCTCATCCTTTAATAAGGCAGTACCTCAGAGGGGCCAAAAACTTAAGACCTCCAAGGAGAGCACCAATACCTGCATGGGACCTCAATTATGTCTTGGAAAATCTCACAATGCCTCCTTTTGAGCCAGCCTCAACAGCGGATATAAAATCCTTATCCTGGAAAACAGCTCTGCTCCTAGCCATAACCTATGCAAGACGAGTCTGAGTTGCAGGCACTCATGGCTGTGGAACCTTTTTATCATTTTCCATCCAGATAGGGTTTCTCTGAGGACAAACCTGACATTTATGCCTAAGGTGGTGTCCAGTGTAGCCCTTAACCAAACCATTCACTTGCCTACCTTTTATCCAAACCCACAGAACAAGGGTGAGAGACTTCTGCATTCTTTGGACATACACAGACAGCTATGCTTCTACTTGGACAGAACTAAAGCTTTCAGAAAGACTGAGCAACGTTTAGTGGCATATGCTGCAGGATCACAAGGAAAGGCTATCGCAAAACAGACTATTTCTCGTTTCTGTTGTTCACAACATGGCAAATCAGTGCCTAAGGGCATTAGGCCACATTCAACCAGAGCAGCAGCCACTTCAGCAGCCTTCCTCAGAGGAGTACCAACCAATGACATCTTAGAGGCTGCAACTTGGAGTTCAGTGCACACTTTTTACAAAGCACTACCACTTACCTCTCTACTCTAAATCCAGAGCAGGCTTTGCCACTGCAGTTCTACAGGGCCTCGTATTCTTTCCTAATCCTATTTAGCCCCAGCCACCCATCCTCCTCTTTGGGATTCACCCAAGAGTAGTGACTGCAACAGTGAAGCACGAACTTAGTAGAGTTGTGTACCTACCATAAATGTAGATGTTAGTGTATTCACTGTTGCAGTCCAGGTTACCCTCCCACCATCCCCCTTTCTTTTGCTGGGTCTTATCTGTACTTCTCTATTATATACAACCTATGTGGTGTATTTGTTTGTAGATGAAGGAAATGATTACCTTAGTGCATGCATGTTTATTGGCATAATTTTTAGCCTACCCTTTTGGGGGGCACCTGACATCTGGAGCAAGAAAAACTGAAGAAAATGGTGTCTGCTGCATTTTTTATACCCCTGGCGCACTGACGTCAGGGAAGAGGCGACCGCAACTGACGCCAGACCAAGACTTTGGAATGCAGGCCGACTGCAGGTAGCCTGCCAGCAGGATAACCCAAGAGTAATGACTGCAACAGTGAATAACACTCTAACATCTAAATTTATGGTATGTACACGACTGTATTTCAGTTGCCCAAGATCAAGGTAGAGGGTTGAATCTTTATGGATTCAGGTAATTCCAGATAGGTGGAGTGGGCGTCCTGAGTCAAGGTTGGGGGGGGTCTGTAGCTCGCTATGATTTGAGTAGGTGTTTTGTTAACTGCACTTGGAGTGCGTTCTGTGCGTCATACTGTTTGACTAGCCTGGAGGTGTGTATGTCTTTCATAAATATTGAAACTCCACCTCCTTTGGCTTTGTAGCCCTCAGGGGACTGAAAGTATTGTAGGATAAGTAACATGATAAAGGCTGGGATGCTCTCTGCAGCTTTGAACCAGGTTTTAGTGACTGCACAAATGTCAGCATCCTCCAGGGTGAGGAATGCTTGCAATGAGTGCAGTTTCATGCCAAGACTCATAGCATTTAGCAGCATGACCTTTAAATTTCGTCTAGAAGAATTCTTCATGTTGGTAATTTTGTCCTCATGACTTTGCCTAAAAAAGGCACTATGAAGGGGATAAGAGCCTTTGCTAGAAGCCCAAGTGAGACAGGTGAAGGCCATCAACCACTTGCACAGCATGAGGCCATATGCAGTTCACGAACACTCATTTAAACTCCCAGAGAAACAAGTGCTCAGTTTGAGTGTTTTTTTTTTAATGCATTAGTGTGAAGCAGTATAAAGATAGTTCCTTGGACTGTGGGTGGTTTTTTGGGTCATGCCTCCTCCCCCACACAATTTTTTTTTTTCTGGAAATTGTGCAAATGCATATCTCTTGTAATTATTTTATTAAACTTTGTAAACAGATTTATTCCAAAGTTAAACGTTAGACAGATCACCACGTTTTCCGTCAAAGTAACTATAAGACTTCATCAGACCTGTCTGATGAAGTCTTATAGTTACTTTGACGGAAAACGTGGTGATCTGTCTAACGTTTAACTTTGGAATAAAAATGTTTACACTATCTCGGCTGTCCGGTGCGGTTTGTCCTCTCCACAGTTTTTTATTGTTTATTGGTTACTGTTGCACTGTGCCTCGTATTTTAAGTTTATTTTATTAAACTTGTCACAAATGTAACAAATCCTTAATGCCAGACTTTAAACCAAGCAAATGAGGGCAACTGACTTGTATCCACTGCACAGATAACACCCCAACAAATAAATCATCTGTATCCTAAAGATGATGTTATTCCCTTGTATTCAGCACTGATCAGACCAATAATCCAATACAATGCCCCTTTTAGAATGTATGTATCGGTTAGAAAATATGTTGGAGGTGTTTAAAAACTGGATCACAAACATAAAACTCTTCAGCTACCCAAAAAGACCAGAGACTGTTTATTTTTACTGTGTAGTAGGCTCCTCAGAGGAGGTATATGCCTTGCCTTCCAAGCATTCGGGGACCAAAAATGTATATTCACAAATCACAGTCCCAGAAACAGCAAAACACAACATCTAAAACATGCTTCAGCAGATCAACAAAACAAGGTGGGGACATTCATTACTCAGCATTATCTTCGCCTTTGGGATAGACTCACCCTGCAGATTAAGTAGTATAATACACTATCTTCCTTCAAATGAGACCTGGTCTATCCCCCCTTGAAAAGGGAGGTACAGTCCAGAGTGGGAACTGGCAAGGTTTGCAAGATTCACTAGCCTTGAACTTTGATTCCTATGATCTGAGAATACATGAGCTTTGACGCTGTGTTTAGGTAAAAATGAGGTAAACGTTCAGAATAAAAGAAGCAGTGTTGGAAGAAAGGAAAACCAAGAAGAGGGCCTAAAAGGATAGGGGATGGGGAGAAGATGCTAACAAAGCACTAAAGTATACCACTACAAAGACAAAAAATTTCATCCAGCAGGTTAAACAAATGTAGACAAGAAGGTGATTACTGCAGTAAGAAAAGACAAAAGAAAGGAATTTCAGAGACTTTGGAAAGTACATCAGATAGTAACAAATTACTTCAGTAGAAGGGAAGATCTTAATGCTGAACATTAAGAAGACTGATTACCAGATTTTGAGGATAGAGCAGGTATGGGGTGGAGCAAGACCTATGAAGAAACTCCGGACTCTTTAATAATAAAGAAATGGTACAATGTCCAGCTGAATCTCTGTGTGCAGAGAGCAACCCATGATGTGCAAAAGCCTGTGGCAAAATGTTGCGGCCATTTTTTGACAAATGCACAGGCATTGGAAATGTCAAAACTCTTGACATTCATTCAGGGAAAGACATGCAAACAAGTCTGCATAGTGGACTGCTGAAGTTCCTAAATATGTTTGACAATATAACTTGCCAGTTCAACAAGACCATGTCAGCATGCATGTTAAGAATGCTGCACAGTATAGAGGTGGAGTCTCTTCCAGGGGTGGTACTGTGGAGTTGTTTGACTGTCTTACTAGTAATATAGGACATTTTGGGGGGGGACACACACAGTCTAAACGGATAACATCAGTACTGTCCAGCAGTCACCAAATGGAAAACAGAATAACAATCCTGTATGTGATGTACACAATTAAGGCATGCTTTAGTGGAGAACAGTAGATAAAGTATCTCAGTGTAGACTAGCTCACGTGAACATACTTTTACTCATTTTTTCTGTTTACCTTGACCCTCTACCATCAGCTGGATGCAGATACCCATTATATCTGAAAACTTGACAGAAGAAAGGAGTATCCCAGGGAGGCTATTACTTTGGACATCTTGAAACCCGCATCTTCGCATACAATGTGCAAGAAAAGAAGACAAGCAGGTGTATAGATTCTGCAGAGGGGGCACTCCAACTGAGAACAAAACAATGGAACTAAACACTGTTGGGCAGTAATTTAAACAACTGTGCTACACTACTACCCATGTACACTTTGTTATGCAGAAATCTACATTTTCAGGCTGGATGTATAATTTAGCAACTTAACTTTAGCAACTTAGCAATGAACCTTCAGCTAAGCAATCGTCTCTAGGCACATGCTTGACACCTTAAACCTTCCAGTGTACTTTCATAGATGTTTAAGTGGTACAGCCAGAAAATATTTATTCAAATGTCACACCTGTTTAGATGGTATTTTATAGGTAAAAGACTTGGTTCGCAGCACTAGATTCTTCGGAAGTTCATTAAAATTGAAATGTGATGAGGCATACCAACGGCTTGTTGATGACTGCAGGAAATTATCGCGAGATACTTGGCATGTGACATGCATATCCCAATAATAACAACATCTTGGCTCTGTTGGTAATAAGTAGGTAAGTTTACAGACCATTACAAGCCTAGCTCATAAATATTCAGAGGTTCCCTCAATGCTGAAGTAGGCCTGCTCTTTTCCAAAACACTGAAGCAGTCGGTTCTTTAAAGGTAACCCATTTAATTAAAATATGTAATTCCTAACCCGCACAAAAATAATTCTGCGTATGTGCAGGAAAACACACCATTTTTTTTTTTTCTTTTTGGTTGTTGTGATCGGAGTCTCAATTTCATGCTTCATGAATGGATTTGTTGGTATTGTGGAACTAAAAATAGGATAGGTGGATTGAATCAAAATGATTAAAGTAATAGTTTCATTTTTCCTGGGTTAATTAGCTGGAAGGAAAAACTGTGAGCAAGATGGAGGATACTATTTGAATACAAGATCTGACTTAATTTTCATTCATTCCTCAATCATTGGGGTTCAGTTCGTATCCAATCCTCTCATCGGTCTGCCACTTTATTTTCTAGGATAAAAAATGCAGGCAACCTTAAGACCGGCAAGCAGGCTAGAGGCAGGAAAGCACAAACGAAATCTCCTTTAACGCAATATTTATTTTACAAAAGTAGAACGTTTTCGCCGTAACCAATGTCACAGCTTCATCAGAAGGAAACAGTTAACTTATGCAAACACAAAATATTTATAGTAAATAAACAGGAAGTATCAAACAACCATTTCCTGTAGTCCATAATTAATTAACCAAATTAAAAACCTAAATACAATAATAATAACAAATAAAATAAATAAAAACCTTACAATAAGTTTTATAATGATTGTAAAATCAGCACCTAATATGTTGAATAAGTAAAACATATTCAAATAGTGCGAAATAGTTACCTCAAGTAACTCTTCAATTTTAAAATGCAAGATATATTACAATTTTCATTCAGACCAGGTGGTCTGAATGCATCAAGATTCAATTGCCAAACTAATTCTACATTTTCTAGCAGAATTGAAGATGGGCCTCCTAATAGATGGCACTACCTGGTCAATGCCCATAAAGCTAAAACTATGGCCAGGGTTAATGTTCACATGTTTAGCTAAGGCATTTTCCAACAGAGGTTTTTATGCGTAAATGTGTTGGTACACCCTTTCCTTTAATTTACTGGTCATTCCAATGTAAAAACATGGGCAGCAATTACACTGGGCAAGATATGCAACTGATTTGGAATCACAAGAAATCTTATAATGGATAGGGTGCTTAACATTCCTGATCTTGAAAAAACTGCCTGGTGTGATAAACTTACACATGTTACAAAAGCCACATTTAAAGGACCCCTTAGATCTCGAACGATCTAACATGTTAGAATTCATCTGTAATAATTCCTTAAGGTTCCTTCCTCTTTTATAAATGGCAATAGGGCGTATTCCCAGTTTATCAATCAGGTTGGAAGAGTTGATTACCAGAGGCCAGTTCTTTAACACAGAAGCCCATATATCAGGGGAATATAAAGTATATTGCGTAATAAAACTCAGAGAAATTTTTCATTGGTCGCAGTGTGCTTCCCATATCATCCTGGATGGCACATTCATTAATTACAGGTGTCAACACCGTGTTTTCTTGATCCAGTAATGGTCTGTAGATACCTCTTAGTCGTTTTAAATCGACTTCTAGTATGAGATTATTAACCAATGTGTCTGGGTATCCTCGATTCAGAAATAAATCTTTTAGAAACTGGCATTCATTTCTGAAATCATCCAGTGTGGTGCACATCCTTCCTGCACGTACTAGCTGCCCCTTAACAATGGACTTTTTTTGTTTAGGTGGATGATAACTACTGTAGTGCAGGAAGGAATTGCAATAAGTTGGCTTTCTGAAAATCTTAGAGCAGTAAATGCCTTTATCAGCATCTTTCACTAATTTAACATCCAAATAATTGGCTTCCAAGCTAGAAAAATTGAATGTAAACTTTAAACATTCTGTAGTGGAATTTAAACATTCAACAAACAAGCCTGCCTCTTCTTCATCACCATTAAACAAAATAAAAATGTCATCCAAGAATCTGGTGTAGTATCTAACATTCTTCACCAAATTCTGGTTAGACATTAAGAAATGCTTTTCCCAGAAAGCCACAAATAAATTGGCTAGGCTCGCCCCACATGGGGAGCCCATAGCAACCCCACACTTTTGTAAATAAAACTGTTGGTCAAAAAGAAAAAAGTTACAAGAAAGAACTATACCCAAAAGTTCAGTAGCAACTTCAATATCAGTATGGGGTGCTCCTAGCTCTTTGAGGAGAAGTTCAATCCACTCAACAGCCTCATTGTGAGGGATGGATGTGTATAAATCGATAACATCGATTGTCAAAAAATTCAAATTACCATCAAATTTTATACCATTAATGTCATTCAAAAAGGACCATGAATCCTTGCAAATAGTAGAGATCTTCTTAACGTGCAGGAAGGATGTGCACCACACTGGATGATTTCAGAAATGAATGCCAGTTTCTAAAAGATTTATTTCTGAATCGAGGATACCCAGACACATTGGTTAATAATCTCATACTAGAAGTCGATTTAAAACGACTAAGAGGTATCTACAGACCATTACTGGATCAAGAAAACACGGTGTTGACACCTGTAATTAATGAATGTGCCATCCAGGATGATATGGGAAGCACACTGCGACCAATGAAAAATTTCTCTTTGAGTTTTATTACGCAATATACTTTATATTCCCCTGATATATGGGCTTCTGTGTTAAAGAACTGGCCTCTGGTAATCAACTCTTCCAACCTGATTGATAAACTGGGAATACGCCCTATTGCCATTTATAAAAGAGGAAGGAACCTTAAGGAATTATTACAGATGAATTCTAACATGTTAGATCGTTCGAGATCTAAGGGGTCCTTTAAATGTGGCTTTTGTAACATGTGTAAGTTTATCACACCAGGCAGTTTTTTCAAGATCAGGAATGTTAAGCACCCTATCCATTATAAGATTTCTTGTGATTCCAAATCAGTTGTATATCTTGCCCAGTGTAATTGCTGCCCATGTTTTTACATTGGAATGACCAGTCGTAAATTAAAGGAAAGGGTGTACCAACACATTTACGCCATAAAAAAACCTCTGTTGGAAAATGCCTTAGCTAAACATGTGAACATTAACCCTGGCCATAGTTTTAGCTTTATGGGCATTGACCAGGTAGTGCCATCTATTAGAGGAGGCCCATCTTCAATTCTGCTAGAAAATGTAGAATTAGTTTGGCAATTGAATCTTGATGCATTCAGACCACCTGGTCTGAATGAAAATTGTAATATATCTTGCATTTTAAAATTGAAGAGTTACTTGAGGTAACTATTTCGCACTATTTGAATATGTTTTACTTATTCAACATATTAGGTGCTGATTTTACAATCATTATAAAACTTATTGTAAGGTTTTTATTTATTTTATTTGTTATTATTATTGTATTTAGGTTTCTAATTTGGTTAATTAATTATGGACTACAGGAAATGGTTGTTTGATACTTCCTGTTTATTTACTATAAATATTTTGTGTTTGCATAAGTTAACTGTTTCCTTCTGATGAAGCTGTGACATTGGTTACGGCGAAAACGTTCTACTTTTGTAAAATAAATATTGCGTTAAAGGAGATTTCGTTTGTGCTTTCCTGCCTCTAGCCTGCTTGCCGGTCTTAAGGTTGCCTGCATTTTTTATTTTGGTTTATCGTTTTCAACTGGTTTATTTTCTAGGATCCTACTTTTGAGCTCCTCCTTTACCCATAATGTCCTTAATCACTGTATTACCTCAGATTTCATTTGCTGCTCTTCAAGATCGGATGGGGTTCATTCAAGCCCCTTGTTGGGTTTTAGGGAGTTACATATTTCAGTTTTTCCTTATAATACTTAGGCTATCTTCCTTACCTTTCTAATTCATTCTTTATTGAATTTTTTGGTATATTTTAACTGTCATTGTTAATGGTTCTTTTTTTTCCCTTGTATACATTAAGGTGGTAGTTCGGTTGCCATTGTCTGTATTTAAACCTTATTTCCTACTTTCTTGTAAAATTTTGGTGGTCTTTTTGCAGTATGACTGATAAGCCTATTGGTTTTCAAAAAGTGCATTTATGTCTGCATAAGATCCCAAACTGTGATGCCCACAGGGAGTGCGTGCTTTGTTTGGGCCCAGCACATCTGGACACCACCTGCTCGATTTATGTGGCCTTTAACGCTAGGGCTATTAGCGATAGAAGAAAAGTTGATTTTAAAAGGCCTCCGCATCTTCTGGAGGTACTAACTCTTCTTCAGGGTCTCAAACCCCCTCTCAGAAAATTTAGGAGCCCACCTGCCTGGTGTCCTCAATCTGCACCCTTTTCAGACCCTCCCAAGAAGGTTTCTAAGAGCTTGGAGCCAAAGTCTGCTGTAGCCAAATTTCCTTGGCCCTGTGTTGGAAGATTTTCTTTGGAGCCAGTATCCCCTGAGATTGAGATCTCTTTTTCTGCAAGAGACTCTTAAAAAGTTATCCAGGCCACCTTCCACTTCCTCTCTTGTTAGGTCTTTTCAAAGTCTGAGTCTGAAGTGGATAGGATTATGAGAAGTGCTCAGAACACCGATCCAAATAGGGGTTCTTTTGGTTAAGTCACCCATCGGATCTGTGAGCCTTCAACCTTCTTTACAGCCTGTAATTGCTCCTTTTCTGATCCAACCTGCCATTTCAGAGCCCTTTGATCAGAGATTGCAGTGTCATACCGTCTGATCTGAAGATTTCGTCTTCCAATCTGGTGACTTCCCAATCCAGTCTGCTATTACTCATTTGGAACAAGATGGCTCTTGGAGCCCAAGTGTTGGTGCCTGATCCGAGGGATTGACTTTGAATCCTAAGTTTTCGGAGCCATCACTTCCTGTCAGAGCTTTGGTGTTGGATAGATTGTGTCCAACTCCCCATTTGGAGAGGAGGATTGGGAAGGGCCAGGGTTTATTTTCTTTGAGTCTCTGCTCTGGTAGGATTGTTCTGTTTCTCCTGGTCCCCTTGCCTTTGAGGTGGTGGAGAGGGTTTTCTCACATACCAGAGTAGTTTTGACTCTTGCTCCTTCGGATCCTGTTTGAGTCTTCTCATCCTACACCTCAGAGACAGCCACCCCAGACTATCTTCCAGGGAACTCCCTGTTTTTTCCGACACCTCCCCAGAACATCCCTCTGAGGAGGTCCCTCAGAAGAGGTCATGCAAAAGGAGGCACTTGTATTCCCTGCAGGAGCCCCTTACAGAAGACACCAATTTTGATGAAAAGGAAGGGTCCACTAGATCTCCACCTGAAGATGTCTTGTTTGGAGACATTTTAGAGGTCCTACACCAGAAAGGTGGTTGGCATTCCCAAACCCCTTCCCAGGAGGAGTCTCTTCTTGGAAGCTTTTGAGTCTGGACCATCTATGTCTTGGATTACCCCACCTGTGGATGAGCTTGATAGACCCTGTCTTTTGCAGAACATGGAAGGAACCGGACTCTAGAACTAATCCTCAAACTTCCAGAGAAGAATTTGTGCTCCTACTGACCGACAACACTGGACTAAGAGTAATCCCCGTAGATGCCAGGATTGTTGTGGCAGCCACTAAGGAGTTGGCTGAACAGAGCTCCTTTGTCCATTCCTGTAACAGGGAGTTTAGGACATTGGACAGGTTTGGGAAGTGAGTGTATGCATCGGTGACCTTTGCTTTAACATTTGCTGAATTATTTGGAGCATTGCACACACTAACTCTACCCCTGGGTCCGTTTCCGCTCAGGAACAAAAGTTCTCCTCATGATTGGTCATCCTACAGTCCCTTACTAAAATGTCCATGAAGTTAATCTTGCATGCAGCTGAAAGTTCTTCAAACACTGGACCCCACCCAGTTTGAGTTTGTGAAGGGCCGATCTTGTCTCCTGAACCTGATTGACTTCTTCGAATCAGTCTCCAGAGCCGTGGATGAGGTTAAGGCGGTCCACACAGCCCATCTGGATCTCGCCAACGCCTTCGACACCATCCCCCACTCTGGAATCATAGATAAACTTACTAAGGTGGGCATAAATCCCTACGTCACTCGATGGGTTGCCAACTGGCTTACTGACAGAACCCACACTGTAAAAGTAGCCGACTCCAAATCCAGCTCCAGACAAAGTGACAAGTGGGAGTACCTCAGGGTTCAGTCCTGGGACCGCTCTTGTTTGGCTTCTACTTCTTTGAAATACAGGCCAACATTAAGGGACTGTGGCTAACAAAGTTCGCAGATGACTGCAAACTGGGAGCCATTGTTGAATCCCCAAATGATGTGGATATTCTACAAAAGGGCCTTACAGAAACAGATGCTTGGTGCCAGAGCCACGGGCTCAAGCTTAATGCCAAGAAATGTATAGATGTTATGTGATCCTATCTCGCCTACATTCTTTACTGATGGGTTCGGAGCTGATCCTCTGCTCCGACTCTGCACGCTGTACTATAGAGCGAAGTCTCTAATTGGCTGAGCTATTCTATATCCCAGGATGCACCACCACTACTTCCCCAGATCTCGTTTGCCGCTTGATAGCAATAGACGTGGTCTCGACTTGGCTGGGCTAAGTACCTTTTACTGACTGATTTTCTGTCAAATTTTCTAATTTTTCAACCAAAAGCTGTTTTAACAGCTACTTGTTGTTTCTAAGTGGGTTTTGTGAAAGTTTGTGTGTGAATTTTGTTAGCGCTAGGTTCCCGCTTTCAGTAGGGGTTTCCTCGCGCTCTACTTCATACTGTGTTATATCCTTGTGTGCTTAGTATATTTGTGTAGTAGATATATTTTTTCTCCAACGACAAGGTCCCGTTTCAGTTTGAGGGGCCTTGCCCTCGTGCTCTGCAGAGCTGTGTTACAGTTTTTGCCTGTGGGCCTATCCTGTTTAAGTTAGAGGGATTGGTTTCTCTGTGGTAGTTTTTGTCCTAGTCTGTTTTGGTAGTGTGTTTCCTTGTAGAGATGTCAAAGGAGCATAGGTCTTCGGGTTTTAAAAAATGTACCAAGTGTGGGTACAAGATGTCAATCACAGATGACCACTCTCTATGTGTTTATTGCCTAGGCCCTAAACACCTTCAAGAGTCATGTAGTGTATGCCACGCTTTTTCTTCTCGTGTCCTCCAAGAGAGGAAAAACAAATTGATATTAAAAGGGCTCATCACCCCTTCTTTTGAAGAGGCTTTATCTTCTTCCCCCTCTCCCTCCAGGAAGAAGTCGTCTTGGCTCTGACCAGTCCATCGGAGCCGACGGCAAAGAAATCAAGGCAGGCTTCTCCGTCTGCTCCGTGGACTTCGGAGCCGAGGTCGGAACGGTCTGCCTCGATGCCTCCAGGTTCGACGACTCTGTCTTCAGAGCCGAGTGCTCGAGCATCGAGAGGTGGGTCACCTTCTTCGGCTCCATTGGTTTCGGAGCTGAGAAAGGTCGCTCGCTCAGACTCTTCTACCTCGGCGCCGAAGTCCCCGTCGGCTCCGAGGGAAATTGCTGTGCTGATGGAATCTCCCTCGGCGCCGATACTGCTTGAGACTATTCGGAGCCGGTCCCCCATTCTTTCGGAACCGGTGGAGAAGTTAACCCGGGCCCGATCGGTCTCTTCTCGGTCTTCGAGGATGGCCGATTCGGATATAGACAGGGTGCTTCAAAGGCTGTTCCAGTCTCCAGTTTTCGAAAAGTTAGTCTTGGCTCCAGCCCAGTCGGCTCCAGAGCCGATTGTCCACCCTGTTGTATTGGTTCCTCCTCCAACAGCCACGGCACCATTGGAGTCGGTGCTGGTGGAGCCAGTGGAGGTTCTCGGGTCGGCTCCGACCCTTACTCCAACCCCGACCTTCGGATCGGAGTTCGGTACACGGACCTCCTCGGTCGGCCCCGGGGGTGACGCTTCGGGTCCGATGCTTTCGGTTCCGAGCCTCCCTCTCGGTGCGTCGGCTGCGGGAGTGCCGTCTACTGTTGTGGCCTCGGGGGTCGGACCTTCCCAGGACTCGGGGGGGTCCGGCCTTCAGGGCCATGAGGACTGCTTTGGCCAAATCTTCCTTGGCTACCTCCACCATCTCTCCGGCACCTTCCCTTGGCACGGAGACTTGTTCCTTTGTTGTCCCCCTGTCTCAAGACAGCGGAGCCCTGGAGCCTGAGGTCACCCCCATTGGGGATTCCTCCCTTCCTGGGGGTCCTTCCGAGGCTTCTTAGGAGGAACCTCCCAGGAAGAGAGAGTGTAAGAGGAAGCACGTCGACTCGCCTGATGAGTCTGTCACCTCGGACACCGACCTTGATGATGCGGAGGGGTCCCCCAAGTCGTCCTCGGATGATGTCTCCTTTGTGGACATCTTAGAAATCCTCAAGCAACGAGGCGACTGGCAGTCCAAACCCCTTCGCTGAGGAGTCTGTATTCCTCAAGGCCTCGGGCTCAGCCTTCCGCCTCCTGGGTGTCTCACCCTTGATGAGCTCCTGGATTTGATCTCTCGGCGTGGGAGCACCTGGATTCTGTGGAACCGTGCCAGCTCGCCCGAATAAATTTCTGTCAGCCCCCCTGAAAAGGAATTCTTATCTAAAGGTGTGGCCGTAGATGCCCTGGTGGTGGCATCTGCTACCCAGCAAGATGTGGCAGAGGCTTCGACGTCCGTCCATCCTCCTAATAGAGTCCAGGAGTATGGATCGCATGGGAAGCGCACCCTTACTTCAGCAGCCTTTACCTTAAGGTCTCTGAATTACCTTACGCACTTCACCAGACTTCAGAGGGATCTGGTCAAGGAACTTTCAGATACCCTCTCTGGTAACCTACCTGAGCAGTTGGCTCAGACGGTTAGCTCTCCGTTGGCTACTCTCTCATCAATATTGAACTCGTCCATGAGGCTCATTTCATATGCGGCCGAAGGCGAGTAGAGCAGCGGTACAGGTGTTGCTCTACGGAGACCAGCCTGGCTCCGCCTGTGTCATTTTGCGGAGGCCTTCAAGTCTTCCTTTGCCGACGCTCCCTTTGATGGGTCCTCCTTGTTTGGACCCAAGGTAAAGGACACCTTGACCCGCTGTGAACAAGAGGGTAAGACTTTGACTGCCATAGGGGCACGGTTTTCCACTCCCTTCCGGCCTTATCCCAAGGCTAGAAGAGGGGGGAAAATATGGTTCCGCAAATCTCAGAAGACTTACCCCTCACAGCAGGATGATCCCACTTCTAGAGGCAGAGGAGGGGGAAATTTTTCAGGAAGACGCCGTCCCAGAGGCGGCAGAGGCCCCCGCAACACTGGAGACCGCGAGTCCTTTCGTGGCTCCTCAACCTTCCAGCATCCCTGAAGGATTGCCCGACTGTGCCGCTCCGGAGCCAGTCGGGGGTCATTTTTCGAGGCATCTAAAGGCCTGGGAGAATATCACTCAGGACCAATGGGTGCTCCGAATCATTGCCGGAGGTTACAACATCCCCTTTTCTCAGCCCCCCCACCATCCCGAAAAATCCCGGACCCACCACCCAGTCAACGGGATTTTGCAGCCATCGAAATTTCAAAGCTGCTTCAAAAATGAGTCATCCAACCGGTCCCCGAAGACCAGACCGGATTAGGGACTTACTCAAGATTCTTTTTGGTGCCAAAAAAGACCGGGGACATGAGGCCCATCTTGGATCTCAGCAAGCTCAACCGTTCTGTCAAGAAGTCCAAGTTCCGGATGGTCACCTTACAATCCATTCTCCCACTGCTGGAGGAAGGTGTTTGGATGTGCTCCATAGATCTCAAGGACGCCTATTATCATATCCTGATAAATCAGGCGTCCAGGAGACACTTGCGCTTCAGCCTGGGAAACAGTTATTTCCAGTTCCGCGCACTGCCCTTTGGTCTCACCACAGCCCCCAGGGTGTTCACCAAATGTTTGGCGGTGGTGACTGTTCACCTGAGAAGTCTAGGATTCCAGGTGTTTCCATACCTAGACGACTGGCCCCTAACTGCCACTTCCAGGCGTCTACTCTTACAGAACCTAGCAGCCACTATATCTCTCGGCAACTCCCTAGGAATCGCCTTCAATTGGGAAAAGTCTGTGTTGCTGCCATCTCAGCGCATATGATTTATCGGAGTAGAGATAGACTCAAAGCAAATGCGGGTCTATCTCCCTACAGAGAGGATAGACATATTACAATCTCAAGTCTGAGCATTGCTCCTCAAACGCTGAGCCCCGGCCAGGATGGTCCTACAACTGTTGGGTTCCATGTCGGCTACCGTTCTCCTAGTTCCCTTAGCAAGATTGCATATGAGGATTCTCCAGTGGCTCCTGTCAGTCCAGTGGTCGTATCAGGATCTCCCTCTGTCACCTCATTATGATCACGGAGACGTGCAAACAGGACCTCCGTTGGTGGCTTCTTTCCTCCAACCTGGATCAGGGGCGACCCTTCGTTCCTCCACCTCCAGTGGCCACTTTGAATATGGACGCCTCCCAGACGGGGTGGGGGGGACATTACCTGGGCAGGTCAGTCAAGGCAAGTGGCACCCGACAAGAGTTCCCTCCACATCAACATACTGGAAATGAGGCGGTGCTTCTATCGCTACAAGCACTGCACAGTTACCTCCCCCAGGGCATGATTGCCGTTCAGTCTGACAACATGTCAGTAGTCTGGTACCTGAACAAGCAGGGAGGGACCAGGTCCTTACCCCCTTTGCAGAGAGGCCATGAAAGTATGGGATTGGGCGGTTGCAACCAAACGTTTCTTGGTAGCGACACACATTCCGGGGAGATCCAATGTGATAGCCGACAGACTGAGCAGAACTATTCTCTCTCCACACGAGTGGTCTCTGAACGACAGAGTGGCAACTCAGATCTTCAGAAGATGGGGAACTCCTTGTTGCGACCTCTTTGCAACTCCTCTCAACACGAAATGTCTACAGTTCTTCTCTCACCCCAGTTCCGGGGGGGTTTCCCAAGGACGCCCTAGGCCAAGCTTGGCCCACCGGCCTACTGTACGCCTTTCCACCGGTTCCCCTTCTTCCCAAGGTGATCCAGAAGGCGATTCACTTGCAGTGCAAGATGATTTTAGTTGCCCCATATTGGCCTCGTCAAGTCTGGCTGCCCTTTCTTCGGAAATATGCACTGGACGGTCCATGGTTCCTGGACCAGGTCCCAGACCTCTTGAACCACCAGTCGGGACAGCTTCATCAGTCCCTTCACTCGTTGAGGTTAACAGCTTGGCTCCTCCACTTCCGACCTTAGTCAGGAACCAGGTTTTGGACTCTGAAGTCATACATATCTTGTTCTCGGCCCACAGGAATTCGACTAAAAAAATGTATAACAGCAAATGGAAGAGATTCGCCATTTGGGCCCAACTCCGGGGATTAGATCCCATTTCTGCCCCGGTGTCAGAAGTTTTGAAATTTTTAGCTTTTTTATTCAATCAAGGTTCTTCGGTCTCTACCATCAAGGTTCAATTGGCAGCTATTTCTAATTTCCATGAAAGTATAGACCCACCTTTGAGCAATAAGTTGTGTAAAGCCTTCATGAAAGGTGCTGGGCTGCTACGACCTCCGATTTCTCATCCCGCTCCACCGTGGGATCTTAATTTATTAGGTGCTTTGACCTCTTCCCCCTTCGAACCGGCAGCAACTTGTGACTTGAAATTTCTTTCTTGGAAGACTGCTTTTTTGGTCGCAATTACATCAGCCAGAAGGGTTTCGGAACTTCAAGCCCTATGTGTCAAACCACCGTACCTGGTTTTTCACAAGGATAGAGTATCCCTCAGGCCTAATCCATCCTTTGTTCCCAAAGTTTGTTCTAGTTTGTCTTCAACAGTCATTGGAACTCCCAGTTTTCTTCCCAAACTACTCAGAGCGGAATACATCTTCCATTCATTGGATGTTCACAGGCATTTGCGTTCCTACTTAGGACGCACCAAACACGGAAAACCGATCAGTTGTTTGTGTCCTTTTCGGACAATAAATTGGGCAAAGCCGTCACGAAGGTCACCATTGTCAAATGGATCAGAGACTGTATCAGTCATACTTACCTTCTTTCTAATAGAGAGCTTACAACCACTGTGAAAGCTCATTCTACAAGGGCTATGGCTACTTCGACAGCCTTTCATTCCAAGCTTGCCATTAGTGACATTTGTGCTGCGGCTACCTGGTCTTCTCCTCACACCTTCATTTCTCATTACAAATTGGATGTGGCATCTCGGGGGCGAGCTTCCTTCGGTTCCACAGTTCTCTGGAGTGTTTTCCAGTGAGCCACCCAGGAATCAGGTGCTAGGGACGCTGTCCCATCAGTACAGAATGTAGGCGAGATAGGATCACGTAACATCTTTTAGTTATGTACTTACCATAACTTTAGATGTTTGGGATCCTTCTCGCCTACATTCCTAATACCCACCCTCCTTTCCCCTGCCTTGGAGATCAGAAGAGACCGGACGGTTCAGTTTAGCAGTTTAATCTTGAAACATCTGGCAATGTTATTTCAACTGTCTATGACTGTGTGCATGTGTCTTGGACAAACAAGATCTGGGGAAGTAGTGGTGGTGCATCCTGCGATATAGAATAGCTCAGCCAATTAGAGACTTCGCTCTATAGTATAGCGTGCCGAGTCGGAGCCGAGGATCGGCTCCGAACCCATCAGTACAGAATGTAGGCGAGATGGATCCCAAACATCTAAAGTTATGGTAAGTACATAACTAAAAGTTATCCCCTTTGGGGAAAAAACATGCACCCATGAATTATCACATAGGTGGCAGTACACTAAGCACCGAAAGTTTGAGAGACTTGGGGACACAGGTGGACAGTGGTGTCACCATCGATAACCACATCGCCACAATAGTCAGGAAATCCTTTGTGGCACACCTCATCACTAAGGGCTTTTCATTCAGAAAAAATGAGGTCATTGTCCCAATGTACTCGTCCCTCATTAGACCCATTATAGAGTACAAAGTTTGGTTTGGTATGTACCTCATAAGACATCTGCAACAGCTGGAAAGGCTGCAGAAATACCTCATTAAAAGAATCATAGGCCTAAAGCAGATGCCCTATGCTGCCTGTCTAAAAAAAACTCCATCTATACTCTGGCATATTGTCTACTCATAGGCAATTTCTGCTTGATATACAAGGCAATGTCAAACCCTGAGCTGTTGAACATGCTACACTTAAAGAAATCCCAATCCCTCAAAGCCACACACTCCAGGGATCTAAACCTGGTCATCACAATGAATAAAACATGCTGGCGGGATAGGTTCCTGTCCCAGAGACTCCCCATACTCTGGAATAGACTGCCCATACATGTCAAGCAGGGCATCTCCTTAGCCCTGTTCAAAAGGAACCTTGACAATTGGATGGGAGATAGCAAATTCACCCAGGGGATCATGTCAGTCACCCTGCTAGACAGGGATCCAGGGAAGTAAATATTGTGGGAATAAATATCCAGGGAATTGTTATGGCTAGCCTTGTATAGGCCATCGGACCAATAGCCTAGTACCAACCTATGGGCTACAGGTTCAGGCATAGCTATTAGGAGACGTGCCTGGATGTGGTTGTGCGATTTTCGTGGAGCACTTTAAGGCATCCTTCATCAGTGCTTCTTTAGATGGATCTTCTTTGTGTGGGCCAACAGTTATATACACTCTCAGTGCGAAGGATGGAAAGACCTAATTGGCTGTGGGAATATACTTTTCTACCCTGCAGAGACCCTTTTCTAGGAATCAACATGGTGATAAAATGATGTGGTTCCAAAAATCTCAAGGACCTTTCCAAGAGTCACGTGGAGAAATTTCCCCTAGAGGCAGAAGGGAAGTGACTACAGTGGAAGACTCCATCCACGCAGCAGAGCGGATCTGCAGAATTAAGGGTCTTGAGGTTTTCTTGGACAGATCCTTTCAGCGTTCCTGAGTTGGCCTGTCTGTCCATCTCTGGAGGCATTTGTCCTTGCACCCAAAAGCCTGATTCAAGGATGCTAAAGATCATATCTAGAGGAGATTTCATCCCCTTTTTACAAGTTCAAAGGAAAATAAAACATTCTACCAGTGTTCCAATAGGAGGGAGTTAGCAGCTCTAGAAATTCAAAACCTGCTGGATAAGAGAGTCATCTAAGAGGTCCCCAGACCAAAGTGGATCTGGAATTTACTTGAGGTTCTTTTAGTGCCAAAGAAAGAGGACCTAGGCTCGGTTTTAAAAATGTACCAAGTGTGGGTACAAGATGTCAATCACAGATGACCACTCTCTATGTGTTTATTGCCTAGGCCCTAAACACCTTCAAGAGTCATGTAGTGTATGCCACGCTTTTTTCTTCTCGTCCTCCAAGAGAGGAAAACAAATTGATATTAAAAGGGCTCATCACCCCTTCTTTTGAAGAGGCTTTATCTTCTTCCCCTCTCCCTCCAGGAAGAAGTCGTCTTGGCTCTGACCAGTCCATCGGAGCCGGCTGCAAAGAAATCAAGGCAGGCTTCTCCGTCTCTGCTCCGTGGACTTCGGAGCCGAGGTCGGAACGGTCTGCCTCGATGCCTCCAGGTTCATGACTCTGTCTTCAGAGCGAGTGCTCGAGCATCGAGAGGTGGGTCACCTTCTTCGGCTCCATTGGTTTCTGAGCTGAGAAAGGTCGCCTCAGACTCTTCTACCTGCGCCAAGTCCCCGGCTGGCTCCGAGGGAAATTGCTGTGCTGATGGAATCTCCCTCGGCGCCCGATACTGCTTGAGACTATTGAGCCGGGTCCCCATTCTTCGAACCGTGGAGAAGTTAACCCGCCCGACCGGGTCTCTTCTCGTCTTCGAGGGATGGCCGATTCGATATAGACAGGGTGCTTCAAAGGCTGTTCCAGTCTCCAGTTTTCGAAGTTAGTCTTGGCTCCAGCCCAGTCGGCTCAGAGCCGATTGTCCACCCTGTTGTATTGGTTCCTCCTCCAACAGCCACGCACCATTGGAGTCGGTGCTGGTGGGAGCCAGTGGAGGTTCTCGGTCGGCTCCGACCCTTACTCCAACCCCGACCTTCGGATCGGAAAGTTCGGCACACGGACCTCCTCGGTCGGCCCCGGGTGACGCGGGTCCGGATGCTTTCGGTTCCGAGCCTCCCTCTCGGTCGCGTGGCCGGAGTGCCGTCTACTGTTGTGGCCTCGGGGTCGGACCTTCCCAGGACTCGGGGTCCGCCTCAGGGCCATGAGGACTGCTTTGGCCAAATCTTCCTTGGCTACCTCCACCATCTCTCCGGCACCTTCCCTTGGCACGGAGACTTGTTCCTATGTTGTCCCCCTGTCTCAAGACAGCTGGAGCCCTGGAGCCTGAGGTCACCCCCATTGGGGATTCCTCCCTTCCTGGGGTCCTTCGAGCTTCTTAGGAGGAACCTCCCAGGAAGAGAGAGTGTAAGAGGAAGCACGTCGACTTCCTGATGAGTCTGTCACCTCGACACCGACCTTGATGATGCGGAGGGGTCCCCAAGTGATCCTCGAATGATGTCTCCTTTGTAGACATCTTAGAAATCCTCAAGCAATGAGGCGACTGGCAGTCCAAACCCCCTTCCGCTGAGGAGTCTGTATTCCTCAAGGCCTCGGGCTCAGCCTCCGCCTCCTGGGTGTCTCCACCCTTGATGAGCTCCTGGATTTGATCTCTGGGCATGGAGCACCTGGATTCTGTGGAACCGTGCCAGCTGCCGAATAAATTTCTGTCAGCCCCCCTTGAAAAGGAATTCTTATCTAAAGGTGTGGCCGTAGATGCCCTGGTGGTGGCATCTGCTACCCAGCAAGATGTGGCAGAGGCTTGACGTCCGGCCCATCCTCCTAATAGAGTCCAGGAGTATGGATCGCAATGGAAGCGCACCCTTACTTCAGCAGCCTTTACCTTAAGGTCTCTGAATTACCTTACGACTTCACCAGACTTCAGAGGGATCTGGTCAAGGAACTTTCAGATACCCTCTCTGGTAACCTACCTGAGCAGTTGGCTCAGACGGTTAGCCTCTCCGCTGGCTACTCTCATCAATATTGAACCCCGTCCATGAGGCTCATTTCATATGCGAAGGCGAGTAAACAGCGGGTACAGGTGTTGCTCACGGAGACCAGCCTGGCTCCCGCCTGTGTCATTTTAGGAGGCCTTCAAGTCTTCCTTTGCCGACGCCTCCCTTTGATGGGTCCTCCTTGTTTGGACCCAAGGTAAAGGACACCTTGACCCGCTGTGAACAAGAGGGTAAGACTTTGACTGCCATAGGGGCACGGTTTTCCACTCCCTTCCGGCCTTATCCCAAGGCTAAGAGGGGGGAAAATATGGTTCCGCAAATCTCAGAAGACTTACCCCTCACAGCAGGATGATCCCACTTCTAGAGGCAGAGGAGGGGGAAATTTTTCAGGAAGACCCAGAGGCGCAGAGGCCCCGCAACACTGGAGAGACCGCGAGTCCTTTCGTGGCTCCTCAACCTTCCAGCATCCCTGAAGGATTGCCCGACTGTGCAGCCTCGAGCCAGTCGGGGTCATTTTTCGAGGCATCTAAAGGCCTGGGAGAATATCACTCAGGACCAATGGGTGCTCCAATCATTGCGGAGGTTACAACATCCCCTTTTCTCAGCCTCCACCATCCCGAAAAATCCCGACCCACCACCCAGTCAACGGGATTTTGCAGCCATCGAAATTTCAAAGCTGCTTCAAAAATGAGTCATCCAACCGGGTCCCCGAAGACCAGACCGATTAGGGACTTACTCAAGATTCTTTTTGGTGCCAAAAGACCGGGGACATGAGGCCCATCTTGGATCTCAGCAAGCTCAACCGCTTCTGTCAAGAAGTCCAAGTTCGGATGGTCACCTTACAATCCATTCTCCCACTGCTGGAGGAAGGTGTTTGGATGTGCTCCATAGATCTCAAGGGCGCCTATTATCATATCCTGATAAATCAGGGCGTCCAGGAGACACTTGCGCTTCAGCCTGGGAAACAGTTATTTCCAGTTCCAGCACTGCCCTTTGGTCTCACCACAGCCCCAGGGTGTTCACCAAATGTTTGGCGGTGGTGACTGTTCACCTGAGAAGTCTAGGATTCCAGGTGTTTCCATACCTAGACGACTGGCCCCTAACTGCCACTTCCAGGCTCTACTCTTACAGAACCTAGCAGCCACTATATCTCTCGGCAACTCCTAGGAATAGCCTTCAATTGGGAAAAGTCTGTGTTGCTGCCATCTCAGCATATGATTTATCGGAGTAGAGATAGACTCAAAGCAAATGCGGGTCTATCTCCTACAGAGAGGATAGACATATTACAATCTCAAGTCTGAGCATTGCTCCTCAAACGCTGAGCCCCGGCCAGGATGGTCCTACAACTGTTGGGTTCCATGTCGGCTACCGTTCTCCTAGTTCCCTTAGCAAGATTGCATATGAGGATTCTCCAGTGGCTCCTGTCAGTCCAGTGGTCGTATCAGGATCTCCCTCTGTCACCTCATTATGATCACGGAGACGTGCAAACAGGACCTCCGTTGGTGGCTTCTTTCCTCCAACCTGGATCAGGGGCGACCCTTCGTTCCTCCACCTCCAGTGGCCACTTTGAATATGGACGCCTCCCAGACGGGGTGGGGGGGACATTACCTGGGCAGGTCAGTCCAAGGCAAGTGGCACCCCGACAAGAGTTCCCTCCACATCAACATACTGGAAATGAGGGCGGTGCTTCTATCGCTACAAGCACTGCACAGTTACCTCCCCCAGGGCATGATTGCCGTTCAGTCTGACAACATGTCAGTAGTCTGGTACCTGAACAAGCAGGGAGGGACCAGGTCCTTACCCCCTTTGCAGAGAGGCCATGAAAGTATGGGATTGGGCGGTTGCAACCAACGTTTCTTGGTAGCACACATTCGGGAGATCCAATGTGATAGCCGACAGACTGAGCAGAACTATTCTCTCTCCACACGAGTGGTCTCTGAGCGACAGAGTGGCAACTCAGATCTTCAGAAGATGGGAACTCCTTGTTGACCTCTTTGCAACTCCTCTCAACACGAAATGTCTACAGTTCTTCTCTCACCCCAGTTCGGGGTTTCCCAAGGGCGCCCTAGCCAAGCTTGGCCCACTGCCTACTATGCACGCCTTTCCACGGTTCCCTTCTTCCCAAGGTGATCCAGAAGGCGATTCACTTGCAGTGCAAGATGATTTTAGTTGCCCCATATTGGCCTCGTCAAGTCTGGCTGCCCTTTCTTGAAATATGCACTGGGACGGTCCATGGTTCCTGGACCAGGTCCCAGACCTCTTGAACCACCAGTCGGGACAGCTTCATCAGTCCCTTCACTCGTTGAGGTTAACAGCTTGGCTCCTCCTCTTCACACCTTAGTCAGGAACCAGGTTTTGGACTCTGAAGTCATACATATCTTGTTCTCGCCCACAGGAATTCGACTAAAAAAATGTATAACAGCAAATGGAAGAGATTCGCCATTTGGGCCCAACTCCGGGGATTAGATCCCATTTCTGCCCCGTGTCAGAAGTTTTGAAATTTTAGCTTTTTATTCAATCAAGGTTCTTCGGTCTCTACCATCAAGGTTCAATTGGCAGCTATTTCTAATTTCCATGAAAGTATAGACCCACCTTTGAGCAATAAGTTGTGTAAAGCCTTCATGAAAGGTGCTGGGCTACTCACGACCTCCGATTTCTCATCCCGCTCCACCGTGGGATCTTAATTTCGTATTAGGTGCTTTGACCTCTTCCCCCTTCGAACCGGCAGCAACTTGTGACTTGAAATTTCTTTCTTGGGAGACTGCTTTTGGTCGAATTACATCAGCCAGAAGGGTTTGAACTTCAAGCCCTATGTGTCAAACCACCGTACCTGGTTTTCACAAGGATAGAGTATCCTCAGGCCTAATCCATCCTTTGTTCCCAAAGTTTGTTCTAGTTTGTCTTCAACAGTCATTGGAACTCCCAGTTTTCTTCCCAAACTACTCAGAGCGGAATACATCTTCCATTCATTGGATGTTCACAGGCATTTGCGTTCCTACTTAGGGCCGCACTCAAACCTGAGAAAACCGATCAGTTGTTTGTGTCCTTTTCGGACAATAAATTGGGCAAAGCCGTCACGAAGGTCACCATTGTCAAATGGATCAGAGACTGTATCAGTCATACTTACCTTCTTTCTAATAGAGAGCTTACAACCACTGTGAAAGCTCATTCTACAAGGGCTATGGCTACTTCGACAGCCTTTCATTCCAAGCTTGCCATTAGTGACATTTGTGCTGCGGCTACCTGGTCTTCTCCTCACACCTTCATTTCTCATTACAAATTGGATGTGGCATCTCGGGCGAGCTTCCTTCGGTTCCACAGTTCTCTGGAGTGTTTTCCAGTGAGCCACCCAGGAATCAGGTGCTAGGGACGCTGTCCCATCAGTACAGAATGTAGGCGAGATAGGATCACGTAACATCTTTTAGTTATGTACTTACCATAACTTTAGATGTTTGGGATCCTTCTACTTCATTCTAATACCCACCCTCCTTTCCCCTGCCTTGGAGATCAGAAGAGACCGGACGGTTCAGTTTAGCAGTTTAATCTTGAAACATCTGGCAATGTTATTTCAACTGTCTATGACTGTGTGCATGTGTGCGGACAAACAAGATCTGGGGAAGTAGTGGTGGTGCATCCTGCGATATAGAATAGCTCAGCCAATTAGAGACTTCGCTCTATAGTATAGCGTGCCGAGTCGGAGCCGAGGATCGCTCCGAACCCATCAGTACAGAATGTAGGCGAGATGGATCCCAAACATCTAAAGTTATGGTAAGTACATAACTAAAAGTTATCCCCTTTGGGGAAAAAACATGCACCCATGAATTATCACATAGGTGGCAGTACACTAAGCACCGAAAGTTTGAGAGACTTGGGGACACAGGTGGACAGTGGTGTCACCATCGATGCACCACATCGCCACAATAGTCAGGAAATCCTTTGTGGCACACCTCATCACTAAGGGCTTTTCATTCAGAAAAAATGAGGTCATTGTCCCAATGTACTCGTCCCTCATTAGACCCATTATAGAGTACAAAGTTTGGTTTGGTATGTACCTCATAAGACATCTGCAACAGCTGGAAAGGCTGCAGAAATACCTCATTAAAAGAATCATAGGCCTAAAGCAGATGCCCTATGCTGCCTGTCTAAAAAAAACTCCATCTATACTCTGGCATATTGTCTACTCATAGGCAATTTCTGCTTGATATACAAGGCAATGTCAAACCCCTGAGCTGTTGAACATGCTACACTTAAAGAAATCCCAATCCCTCAAAGCCACACACTCCAGGGATCTAAACCTGGTCATCACAATGAATAAAACATGCTGGCGGGATAGGTTCCTGTCCCAGAGACTCCCCATACTCTGGAATAGACTGCCCATACATGTCAAGCAGGGCATCTCCTTAGCCCTGTTCAAAAGGAACCTTGACAATTGGATGGGAGATAGCAAATTCACCCAGGGGATCATGTCAGTCACCCTGCTAGACAGGGATCCAGGGAAGTAAATATTGTGGGAATAAATATCCAGGGAATTGTTATGGCTAGCCTTGTATAGGCCATCGGACCAATAGCCTAGTACCAACCTATGGGCTACAGGTTCAGGCATAGCTATTAGGAGACGTGCCTGGATGTGGTTGTGCGATTTTCGTGGAGCACTTTAAGGCATCCTTCATCAGTGCTTCTTTAGATGGATCTTCTTTGTGTGGGCCAACAGTTATATACACTCTCAGTGCGAAGGATGGAAAGACCTAATTGGCTGTGGGAATATACTTTTCTACCCTGCAGAGACCCTTTTCTAGGAATCAACATGGTGATAAAATGATGTGGTTCCAAAAATCTCAAGGACCTTTCCAAGAGTCACGTGGAGAAATTTCCCTAGAGGCAGAAGGGAAGTGACTACAGTGGAAGACTCCATCCACGCAGCAGAGCGGATCTGCAGAATTAAGGGTCTTGAGGTTTTCTTGGACAGATCCTTTCAGCGTTCCTGAGTTGGCCTGTCTGTCCATCTCTGGAGGCATTTGTCCTTGCACCCAAAAGCCTGATTCAAGGATGCTAAAGATCATATCTAGAGGAGATTTCATCCCCTTTTTACAAGTTCAAAGGAAAATAAAACATTCTACCAGTGTTCCAATAGGAGGGAGTTAGCAGCTCTAGAAATTCAAAACCTGCTGGATAAGAGAGTCATCTAAGAGGTCCCCCCAGACCAAAGTGGATCTGGAATTTACTTGAGGTTCTTTTTAGTGCCAAAGAAAGAGGACCTAGGCTTATTTTGGAACTCTGTTATATGAACCAGTTTGTAAAGAATTCCAAATTCTGGATCATCAGTCCACATGATACTTCTCCTATAGAAGGATGTGCTCCGTCAGTATTTAAAATGTGTACTATCACACAAAATTGAACAGGCGCTCTTGTAATTACTTACCCTTATGGTTGGGAGCCAGTCACTACCAGTTCAGAGTCCTGCCCTTTGGTCTCACCACAGACTTCAGGGTGTTCAGATGGCATGGCAGTGGTAGGAGCTAGTCTAAGGCTGTGTGGATTCTGTGATGTTCTTCGTGTTTCACTGTTGCAGTCATTACATTTGGGTAATCTGCTGGCAGGTTGCCCTCCGTTGTCCTGATTAACAAAGTCTTGAGTGCTGTGTCGGATGCTGTCCCTTCTTCCATGACGTCAGGGGTATAAAACATGCAGCCGACGTCATTACATCAGTCTTTCTTGCCGTGCGGTGCCTGAAGCAGAAGCAGTTCACAAGTGCCGGTTGACAGACTCCTGAAATTTTCATTTTCGAGTTTCAGAACTGAAGTCTTCAACTTAAAGCTAAGTACCCCATTGGGGAAACTTTTTCTTGCTCCTTACCGATGTCCGTAAAAGTTAATTGCATTACTTGTGGGAAGAAAATACCTCGTAAGGATTTTCATTTGTACTGATGTTCTTCATCTCACATTGCTGCAGTCCTTACACTTGGGTAGTCCGCTGTCCTCGGTCGGCCCGAATATCAAAGTATAAGGCTGACGTCGGTCAAGGCGCATTTGACTGATATCAGGACGTCAGGGTACAAATGCGCATGACCGACGTCATATCCTCAGTCTTTTTTGCCGCATGGTCCGATGCAGAAGCAGCATTGCAAGTGCCAGTTGGCGTTCTGAAATTTTTCGATTTCGGAGCTTCAGACCGAGTCAAAGTTGGCTAAGTACCCGGGGAATATTTTGTTTTTCTTGCCTCAGTGGTTTACGGATGTCAGAAAAAGTGAATAATTGTATTTCTTGTGGGAAACAGATACATAGAGACTATCATACTTTGTGTATTCCTTGTTTAGGGCCTGAGCACGGCGTTGTTGGGTGTCGCTCTTGTGCTAGATTCAATAAGCACTATAAAGAGAAAGGTTAGATTGTGCCAGGTTAGTCTTGAAGCGGTGCAATTATAAAATGCCGTCGCATGCTCCGGCCCAACTTCAAGAAGCACAAGGACAAAGCAGTTAAGCCTAGGCTAGAAGAACCGTCAGTACGGGCGCCCGGTTCTTTAGAGGTGTCGGTGGAGCGGTGGTTCCACCGAGGTTTCTTTGGGATCCCAGGGAGAGACTTTGTTATTGCAGGATGTGGCCTCTCAGGAGGCAGGTCAGGCTGATGGGGCTTCTCAGGTTACTATACCCCTCACTTCCTAGGGTGGTAAGGCCCTGTCCTTCTGTTTCGAAGGCTTGTCCCAGGCGAGGCCAGGTTTAGCTTCAGTTGGTGTCACCCCTAGTTCTTCAGGAACTGTGCCCAAGAAGCATATGCTTAAAATGGCAGAAGATTTGATTACTTTGATTAGGGGTTCTTTGCCCCCTCCTGATAGAGGCCTAGGGTGGAGCCTGAGCTAGGGAGTTTTGAGCAGGCTTGGATGTTTCAGAGTCTTCGGCTGAAGACTTGCAGGAGTATTCTCCTTATTCTGACTCTGATGTGGATGATTCTACTCCTTCTGCTTCTCCTCCTGAGGATTTTTCTTTTTCAGAAACTCTTCATTCCATGAGGGAGCATTTTAAGTGGGAAGGTCAGGACTTCTCTGATTCCAGGAAAAGGCTTAGGGAATTTTAGTTTATACCCCAGCATAGGCCTTTGGCTATACCTCCTGTTTAGGATGTGGTGGAAGATGTTTTTACAGAGGCTTCTCTTAATCCTGATTCTTTGCCTCCTGCTCCTGTTAAACCGGATAGGTATTACAGGGTGCCTGAAGCTCATAAGTATTTTTTTAAGAGTCCTAGGGCAGACCCAGAAACTGTTAGTCAGGGGCCTAAAGGTGTTAAGGCTTCTGTTGTCAAGAATCCGGTTCCTACAGATAGAGGCCAGGGCCTTGGATAGATGGGGAAAGAAAGTTTATACTTCTTCCACTCTAGCTATGAGGGCTTTGAATTGCCAGTTTCACATGTTGAAATACCAAAACTATCTCCTTTCACAATTGAAGTCTAAGGTTGATGCTCTGGCGGAAGGTATTGATTGTAAAGAGTTACAAGATTTAGTACATGTTTCTGAACAGGTGGGTAAGCATTCTTTGCAATGTGGTTTTGATGCTGTACAGGCCTGCGTCTAGGTGGCTGCCACTGGGTCAGTTCTTCGAGGCCGCCTGGCTGAGGGAGCAGAATTTATCTGACCATGTTAAAACAAGGATTTTAGATGCTCCTTTACAATCTGATGTGTTGTTTGGTTCTCCTGTTGAGGCAGTTTTAAAGAAAATGGAAGACAAGGCTAAGTCTATGCAGACTGTTAAAGATTTTATGCAGGTTCAGCCTCCAAAGTTTAGTAGAAATTGGCCTACTAGGGGGGTGGGCGTATCCTTCTTATGATTCCCAGTCTAGGGGTAGATCTAGGCGTGGTAGGGGCAGAGCTCAGGGCTCTTTCAGGCCTAGAACAGGGAGTTCTCCTGCAAAGTCTTCGAGTGAGGGCAGGGGTCAGTCGTTTCGTAAACAGACCCAATGACCTACCTTTTCAGCTGCCAGAGCCTTCGTCGGGCGGCACCTTAGGGAGGAAGGTTGGCACTTTTCAAAGAAATTGGAGTTTAATTACCCAAGACAGATGGGTATTGGATATCATACACCACGGTTACAGGTTTTATTTCCATACCTTGCCTCCTTTCAAAGGCATGCCAGACGTTCCTCCTCAACAAAGATTAGAGGCTCACAAGCAAATTTCTCTGTTACTCCAAATAGGGGCCATACAGGATTTTATTCTCGCCTGTTCCTAGTACCAAAGAAAGGGAACACGTGGAGACCAATTTTGGACTTATCTATCCTCAACACTTATCTGGACATTCCCAAGTTCAAAATGTTGACGTTACAGCAGCTTTTACCTCTGCTGGGCAAAGATCATTGGATGGTAACTTTGGATCTCAAGGAGGCTTATCTTCATGTTCCTATCAGACTGAGTTGCAGGAAGTATCTGCGTTTTCGAGCTGGGACTTCTCATTATCAGTTCTCTGCATTGCCCTTTGGCTTATCTACTGCCCAGAGTGTTCACGAAAGTTCTGGCTCCAGTGATAGCTTTCCTCAGGTTAAAAAGGAATACGGATCTATCCTTATTTGGACGATTGCCTGATTCTGGCTCAAGGAAGGGACGAGCTTCTTCATCATTTGGATTATGTGATAGCAGTGCTAAGATGCCTGGGGTATTCTGTGAACGAAATAAAGTCCAGTCTAGTACCCTCTCAGGACATGTGCTTTCTGGGTGTGAGACTGAATACAGCATCCCAGATGGCCTTTATGACCCCGGACAAACAAAAGAATCTTTCCCTTTACTTTCATCAGTTGTCTCATCAGTCCAGGCTGACTGCAAGGACAGTCCTTCAAGCCTTGGGGTTCATGGCATCTTGTATTCTGGTGCTTCCCAATGCCAAACTGCATATGAGGAAGCTACAATGGTATCTCAAAAATGTATGGACACAGCACTGCCAGGATTTGGACACTGTCATTCAAATAATACCTTGCATTCAAAGGAATTGTTGTGGTGGGCTCAGGAATGTCACCTAAACAAGGGACTCTCTGTGACCCGGCCAGAGGCGAGTCAGATTCTAACGACAGATGCCTCAGACAAAGCTTGGGGAGCTCATCTGAATGGAAAGTGGATACAAGACAAGTGGCCTGCCAGACTACAACATCTACATATCAACTTGAAAGAGATGTTAGCAGTCCAGTTTGCATTAATAGCTTTCAAGGATTTACTTCTTCCAGGGCAGGTGTTGATTCTAACAGACAACACAACTGTCATGTGGTACATCAACAAGCAAGGCGGAACACATTCTTATCCTCTATGCAGGCAAGCAATGATTTTGTGGGAGACTGCTCTCAGTTTACAGCTAAACCTTCAGGCAAGGTTTCTGCCGGGAGCACAGAACTCCTTAGCAGATGTGTTGAGCAGACAAATTATGGATCCCCACGAGTGGAAATTGGATCCTCGTGTATTTCAGAAATTGACAGTGTCATGGGGAACTCCAGACATAGATCTGTTCGCTTCTCCACTAAACCACCAGCTGCCAAAGTTTTGCACAAAAAGGTTTCATCCCACAGCTTGGAAAGTGGATGCTCTCTCTTTCAATTGGAGCAATCTTCATGTGTATGCCTTTCCGCCTTTGCCTCTCCTCCCAAAGGTACTACTGAAGGCCAGACAAGACAAGCCAAGGATGATTTTGATAGCTCCAGATTGGCCTCGACAGCATTGGTACCCATTACTGAGAAGCCTGGTACGGAAGCCTCCATGGCCTTTGCCTTCGATTCCACACCTGTTGTCTCAGGAGGACAGTCATTTGCTCAATGTCAAGCTTCACTCTCTGCACCTAACAGCCTGGCATATTCTGTTTTGAACCATAGTGGCCCTCCACTTCCACAGCAAGTTTTGAATGTTATTTTGGAAGCTAGAAGACCTAGTACAAGGAAAGTGTACGCAGATAAATGGAAGAGATTTTTATTTTGGAGTGCAGCAAAGGATTTTGATGTTTCTCAGCCTAATTTAAGTGTGGCTCTTCAATATCTTACTGAGTTACTGGACAAAGGTTTGTCCTTCTCTTCTATTAAGGTTCATGCTGCAGCAATTTCGGCTCACTATGATTGTGATCCACCATTGTTTTCTCATCCTTTGTTCAAGCAATTTCTTAGAGGGGCAAAGAATATAAGACCCCCACGAAGAGCTCCTACTCCTGCTTGGGATCTCAATTTTGTGTTGGAGAAACTCACTGTACAACCTTTTGAGCCTGCAGCTACTACTGAATTAAAGTTTTTATCATGGAAGACTGCTTTTTTGTTGGCTATTACCTCTGCAAGAAGGGATTCTGAGTTGCAGGCCCTTATGGCGGTTGAGCCTTTCTTAATTTTCCATAAGGATAGGGTGTCTTTCGCACTAATCCTTCCTTTATGCCTAAAGTGGTTTCTAGTGTGGCTTTAAACCAAACTATTCATTTGCCTACTTTTATGCAAATCCCCAAAATAAAGGGGAAAAGATTTTGCACACTTTAGATGTACACAGGCAGTTGCGATATTATTTGGACAGAACTAAAGGGTTCAGGCAGTCTCAGCAGTTATTTGTTTCTTTTGCTTTGAGTTCTCAGGGCAAGCCTGTGTCAAAACAAACTATTTCTAAGTGGATTGGGTTTTGCATTGCTTTCTGTTATTCCCATCATGGCAAGGAGATTCCAGCTGGGATTAGGCCTCATTCCACTAGGGCTACTGCCACTTCGACAGCTTTTTGAGGGGTGGCAACCAAGGATATTTTGGAGGCAGCTACTTGGAGTTCAGTGCATACTTTCTCTAGGCATTATCACCTACCACTTTACTCTAAATCCAGGGCTGGTTTTGCCACTGCTGTTTTGCAGGGCATTTTGGCAGCTCCTGCTTCCTTATAGTTTGGCCATCCTCCCTTACCTCTGCTTTGGGATTCTACCCAAGTGTAAGGACTGCAGCAATGTGAGATGAAGAACATAGTACAGTTTTGTACCTACCATAAATGTAGATGTTCAAGATCCACATTGCTGCAGTCCAATCCTCCCTCCTTCCCTCTGTAGTTAGGCGGTTGTGTGGGTTGGTTTGTCAATATGATGTATATTGTATATATTGTACATATTTTTAGTGCTAGGATGGTTGGTTGTTTGTTTGCTGTCTTTTGGTTTTGACCTTTATTTTTAGGGTCTTCTGACATCTGGGGCAAGAAAAGACTGAGGATATGACGTCGGTCATGCGCCTTTGTACCCTGGCGTCCTGGTGTCAGTCAAATGCGCCTTGACCGACGCCAGCCTTCTACTTTGATATTCGGGCCGACCGAGGACAGCGGACTACCCAAGTGTAAGGACTGCAGCAATGTGGATCTTCGAACATCTACATTTATGGTAGGTACAAAACTGTACTTTTTCCTTGCCTAGGCCCAGATCATAACGTGCCTTGCTGTCAATTTTGTGCTAGATTTAACCAATGCACTATTAAACGTCTGTATATTTTTGCTTCAAAATATTTTTGGATCCAGATTCAATTACCCTGAAATGTCGTCGGTTAGCCTTCTGACTACCGAAGTTTAAAAAAAAAAAAATGCAAAGAAAGACAGACTCCGGTACTCAGTGAGGCGCTTTCGCAGCCCCTGATGGCCCACTACTTTACAGTCACAGGCCTGTACTGAGACCCGTGCGGAGTCTGGTATGCCGCGAGATTCTCAGAGTATTAAACCCGCGGATGTCTCTCCCTTGGATGGGTCCGGAGCCGCTGAGCAGGCACCAGCCTCTGAGGGTGTTTTCAGGCCTCAACATTTTTATATAAAACCGATGCCAGCTGCAAAAACAAAATCAAAAACCACTTCTAAGTCTAAAAAACTGATGCATGAGCCACGTGCTCAGGTCCCTATGACTAAAAAACATGATCACAATGGCAGAGGACTTAATTACCTTGACCAGGGATTCCCAACCCCCCCCTGCTAAGAGGCCTAGGCAAGACACTGATTATGAATCTTCAGATCAGGTTTGTATTTCTTGTGATTCCTCTTCTGATCAAGAATTTTCTGTACCACCCTATGAGGATTCAGATGCAGAAGAATCCATCCCGTCTGCATCTCTTCCTGAGGATTATTCTTTTGGAGAAACCTTGCATACTTTAAGGGAACATTTTCATTGGGAGAGTCAGTATTTTTCTAAATCAAAAAAGAGGCTTGGGGATTTCCTTCTTCCTCAGCATAGGCCTTTGGCTATACCTCCTGTATTAGACACTGTTGATGTTTTTTCGGAATCAAGCTTGGCTCCGGATTCCCTACCTCCGTCTCCTAGTAAGTCAGACAGATAGATATTACAGGGTTCCTGACTCCCACAAATTTCTATTAAAAAATCCTGCTGCTAATCCCGAAACCATCTCACAGGGTCCCAAAGGTGTAAAGGCCTCTACAGCCAAAAATCCTACCCCCTCTGATGGAGATTCCAGGGCGCTGACTAGATGGGGAAAGAAGGTTTATACGTCTGCAACCTTGGCAATTAAGACCTTTAACTGCCAGTTTCATATGCTTAAATATCAGCAGCATGTTGTGGGCCTATTTAAACAGAAAATTATGTTGATTTCTGATTGTATGGAAAATAAAGAATTACATGAATTATTGCATGCAGCAGAACAGGTTGGAAAGCATACTTTGCAATGTGGTTTTGATTCCTTGGAGGCCACTTGCAGGGCCGTAGTTACTGGATCTGTTATTAGAAGGCATGCCTGGCTCAAGGAGCAAAATCTGCCTGATCATGTTGAAGCTAAATTGTTGGCTGCCCCTTTACAGCATGATACTCTGTTTGGTAGAGGAGGCAGAGGAGTTTTTAAAGAAAATGGAAGAAGCTAAATCTATGCAAACTGTAAAAGATTTCTTACAAGTGCAGCCTCCCAGATTCAGTAGGCACTGGCTTACTAAAAATTGGTCCTTTCTGTGTCCAACAGAGCCTCTCAAGGCAAATCCAGGTGCTCAAAAGGCTCTAGATACCAATCGCGGGGTTCTTACAGGTCAAAGTAATGGGGTGCCTCCACCTCCAAATCTGAAGGAAACCAAGCACAACCCTACAGTAAGCAGTCTCAATGACTTCCCTCTACCATCACCAAGCACTTATCTTTTGGCAGCCCCCTTTGGGAGAAAATTAGCAGTTAATTACCCAGGACAAGTGGGTATTAAACATAGCATCCCAAGGGTACAGATTTCATTTCCATACTTTGCCAATACTTACCTAAGGTCAGACAGGAAAAAACAAAAATGATCCTAATTGCTCCGGACTGGCCTCGCTAGCACTGGTACCCAATTCTAAGGAATATTTCTCAACTCCCTCCTTGGATCTTGCCTCAAATACCTCATCTACTGTCTCTGCAGAACAGTCAAATTCTGCACACTCAGCTCCAAACTCTGAACCTTGCAGCATAGCTGATCATGTAATTATTCAAACAAAACCTCTCAGTAAATCTGTTATGGATGTCATTTTGGAAGCCAGAAGGCCTAGTACTAGAAAATCTTATGCTGATAAATGGAAAAAATTCTGTGCTTGGAACCAAGCACAAGGAACGGACACAGCAAAACCAAATATCCCTCAGATTTTACAATACTTGACTGAGATGCTCGACAAGGGCCTATCCTTCTTTTCAATAAAAATTCATGCTTCTGCCATCTCGGGTCATTACAATACAAAGCCTCCCATCTTTTCTCATCCTCTGCTTAAACAATATCTTAGAGGGGGCCAAAAAATTAAGGCCTCCCATAAGATCACCAAGTCCTGCATGGGACCTCAATTTTGTGCTGGAAAAACTCACCCTGCCTCCTTTTGAACCAGCAGCTACTGCGGATATAAAGCTTTTATCTTGGAAAACAGCTTTCTTTTTGGCAGTCACTTCAGCAAGAAGGGTTTCAGGACTACAAGCTCTCATGGCTGTGGAGCCTTTTATTACATTTTACCCGGACAGGGTGTCCCTCAGGAACAATCCTTCCTTTTATGCCTAAGGTAGTAACCAGTGTGGCTCTTAAGTAAACTATTCACCTGCCAACATTTTACCCAAATCCGCAGAACAAGGGGGAGCGGATTCTGCATTCATTGGACGTACACAGACAACTAAGAATGTTCTTCATCTCACATTGCTGCAGTCCTTACACTTGGGTAGTCCGCTGTCCTCGGTCGGCCCGAATATCAAAGTATTAGGCTGACGTCGGTCAAGGCGCTTAAGACTGACATCAGAACGTCAGGGTACAAATGCGCATGACCGACGTCATATCCTCAGTCTTTTTTGCCGCATGGTCCGATGCAGAAGCAGCGTTGCAAGTGCCGTTGGCGTTCTGGAAATTTTGAATCCGGAGTTTCAGACCGAGTCAAAGTTGGCTAAGTACCCGTTGGGAATATTTTAGTTTTTCTTGCCTCAGTGGTTTGCGGATGTCAGAAAAAAGTGAATAACTGTATTTCTTGTGGGAAGCAGATACCGCATAGAGATTACCATAGTTTGTGTATTCCTTGTTTGGGGCCTGAGCACGGCGTTGTTGGGTGTAGCTTTTGTGCTAGGTTTAATAAAGCACTATTAAGTGAAGGTTAGATTGTGCAAGGTTGGTCTTGAGGCGGTGCAATTACAATATGCCGTCGGATGCTCAGGCGCCAGCTTCTTCGAAGAAGCAAAGACAAAGCAGCTAAACCCAGACAAGAAGAGTCGTCCGTGCGGACGCCCGGTTCTTTGAGGCTTCAGTGGAACGGTGGTTCCGCCGGAGGCTTCTCTGGAGTCCCAGGGGGAGACTTTGATTTTGCAGGATGTGGCCTCTCAGGAGGCAGGCCAGGCTGAAGGGGCTTCCCAAGTTACTGTACTCCCCTCCCTTCCTAGGGTGGTTAGGCCCTCTCCTTCTGTTTCCAAGGCTTCTCCCAGAGTCAGGCCAGGTTTAGCTTCTGTTGGTGTCACTCCTAGTTCTTCAGGATCTGTGCCCAAGAAGCACATGCTCAAAATGGCAGAGGATTTAATTACTTTGATTAGAGGTTCTTTGCCCCCTCCTGATAAGAGGCCTAGGGTGGAACCAGAGTTAGGGAGTTTAAGCAGGTTTCTGATGTTTCAGAGTCTTCGGCTGAAGACTTGCAGGAGTATTCTCCTTATTCTGATTCGGATGTGGATGATTCTACTCCTGCTTCTCCTCCAGAGGATTTTTCTTTTTCAGAGACTCTTCATTCTATGAGAGAACATTTTAAATGGGAAGGTCAGGACTTCTCTGATTCCAGGAAAAGGCTTAGGGAATTTTTGCTTTTACCCCAGCATAGGCCTTTGGCTATTCCTCCTGTTCTGGATGTTGTGGAAGATGTGTTTGCAGAGGCTTCACTTAATCCTGATTCTTTGCCTCCTGCTCCTGTTAAACCGGACAGGTATTATAGGGTGCCTGAAGCTCATAAATATCTGTATAACAGTCCTAGGGCAGACCCAGAAACAGTTAGTCAGGGACCTAAGGGTGTCAAAGCCTCTGTGGTAAAAAAATCCGGTTCCTCCAGATAAAGAGGCCAGAGCTTTGGATAGATGGGGAAAGAAAGTCTATACTTCTTCCACCTTGGCTATGAGGGCTTTGAATTGCCAGTTTCACATGTTGAAATATCAAAACTATCTTCTTTCTCAATTGAAGTCTAAGGTTGATGCTCTGGCGGAAGGTATTGAGTGTAAAGAATTACAAGATTTGGTACATGTTTCTGAACAAGTGGGTAAGCATTCTTTACAATGTGGATTTGATGCTGTACAGGCCTCATCTAGGGTGGCTGCCACTGGATCAGTTCTTCAGAGCACGCCTGGCTGAGGGATCAGAACTTATCTGACCATGTTAAGACAAGGATTTTAGATGCTCCTTTACAGTCTGATGTATTGTTTGGTTCACCTGTGGAGGCAGTTTAAAGAAAATGGAAGACAAGGCTAAGTCTATGCAGACTGTTAAAGATTTTTGCAAGTTCAGCCTCCAAGTTTAGTAGGAATTGGCCTGCTAAGGGTGGACGTACCCTTCTTATGATTCACAGTCTAGGGAAGATGTAGGCGTGGTAGGGGTAGAGCTCAGAGCTCTTTCAGACCTAGAACAGGAGTTCACCTGCGCAGTCTTCGGTGAGGGCAGGGGCCAGTCCTTTTAAGTAAACAGGCCCAATGACCTACCTTTTCAGCTGCCAGAGCCTTCTTGTCTGGCAGCACCTTTGGGAGGAAGGTTGGCACTCTTCAAAGAAAATTGGAGCTTGATTACCCAGGACAAATGGGTATTGGATATTATACACCAAGGTTACAGGTTTTATTTCCATACCTTGCCTCCTTTCAAAGGCATGCCAGACGTTCCTCCTCAGCAAAGAATAGAGGCTCACAAACAAATTTCTCTGCTGCTGCAAATAGGGGCCATACAGCCATTCCCTCTGCCAGAAGTAGGCCTAGGATTTTATTCTCGCCTGTTCCTAGTACCAAAGAAGGGGAACACGTGGAGACCAATTTTGGATTTATCTATCCTCAACACTTATCTGGACATTCCCAAGTTCAAAATGTTGACGTTACAACAGCTTTCACCTCTGCTGGGCAAAGATCACTGGATGGTGACTCTGGATCTCAAGGAAGCTTACCTTCATGTTCCTATCAGGCTAAGTTGCAGGAAGTGTCTGCGTTTTCGAGCTGGCACTTCTCATTATCAGTTCTCTGCATTGCCCTTTGGCTTATCTACTGCGCCCAGAGTGTTCACAAAGGTTCTGGCTCCAGTGATAGCTTTCTTCAGGCTAAAAGGAATACAAATCTATCCTTATTTGGACGATTGCCTGATTCTGGCCAAAGGAAGGGACGAGCTTCTTCATCATTTGCAATACGTGATAGCAGTGCTAAGATGCCTGGGGTATTCTGTGAACGAAATAAAGTCCAGTCTAGTACCCTCTCAAGACATGTGCTTTCTGGGTGTGAGACTGAATACAGCATCCCAGATGGCCTTTTGACCCCGGACAAACAAAAGAATCTTGCTCTTTACTTCCATCATTTGTCTCATCAGTCCGGGCTGACTGCAAGGACAGTCCTTCAAGCCTTAGGGTTCATGGCATCTTGTATTCTGGTGCTTCCCAATGCCAAACTGCATATGAGGAAGCTACAATGGTATCTCAAAATGTATGGACACAGCACTGCCAGGATATGGACACTGTCATTCAGATAATACCTTGCATTCAAAAGGAATTTTTCTGGTGGGCTCAGGAATGTCACCTAAACAAGGGACTCTCTGTGACCCGGCCAGAGGCGAGTCAGATTCTAACGACAGATGCCTCGGACAAAGCTTGGGGAGCTCATCTAAATGGAAAGTGGATACAAGACACGTGGCCTGCCAGACTACAACATCTACATATCAACTTGAAGGAGATGTTAGCAGTCCAATTTGCACTAATAGCTTTCAAGGATTTACTTCTTCCAGGGCAGGTGTTGGTTCTAACAGACAACACAACTGTCACGTGGTACATCAACAAGCAAGGGGGAACACATTCTTATCCTCTATGCAGACAAGCAATGATTTTGTGGGAGACTGCTCTCAGTTTACAGCTCAATCTTCAGGCAAGGTTTCTGCCGGGAGCACAGAACTCCTTAGCAGATGTGTTGAGCAGACGAATTATGGATCCCCACGAGTGGAAATTGGATCCTCTTGTATTTCAGAAATTGACAGTGTCATGGGGAACTCCAGACATAGATCTGTTTGCTTCTCCACTAAATTACCAGCTGCCAAAGTTTTGCACATAAAGGTTTCATCCCACAGCATGGAAAGTGGATGCTCTTTCTTTCAGTTGGAGCAATCTTCGTGTTTATGCCTTTCCACCTCTGCCTCTCCTCCCAAAGGTACTACTAAAGGTCAGACAGGACAAGCCAAAGATGATTCTAATAGCTCCAGATTGGCCTCGACAGCACTGGTACCCATTACTGAGAAGTCTGGTTCGGGAGCCTCCATGGCCTTTGCCTTCGATTCCACACCTGCTGTCTCAAGAGAACAGTCATTTCCTCAATGTCAAACTTCACTCTCTTCACCTAACAGCCTGACATATTCTGTTTTAAACCCTGGAGGGTCTCAGCTTCCGCAGCAAGTTTTGAATGTTATTTTGGAGGCCAGAAGGCCTAGTACAAGGAAAGTATACGCAGATAAATGGAAGAATTTTTATTTTGGAGTACAGCAAAGGACTTTGATGTTGCTAAGCCTAATTTAAGTGTGGCTCTTCAGTATCTTGCTGAGATACTGGACAAAGGATTGTCCTTCTCATCTATTAAGATTCATGCTGCAGCAATTTCTGCTCACTATGACTGTGATCCTCCATTGTTTTCTCATCCTTTGTTTAAGCAA